>NC_080717.1:1692500-1710000 GCF_019097595.1 Hemibagrus wyckioides | reverse complement strand
TTATTTAGATTTGGAGTTTTGTTTGGAGTTTATTTAGATTTGGAGTTTTGTTTGGAGTTTATTTAGATTTAGAGTTTTGTTTGGAGTTTATTTCGATTTGGAGTTTTGTTTGGAATTTATTTAGATTTGGAGTTTTGTTTGTTTGGAGTTTATTTAGATTTGGAGTTTTGTTTGGAGTTTATTTAGATTTGGAGTTTTGTTTGGAGTTTATTTAGATTTGGAGTTTTGTTTGGAGTTTATTTAGATTTGGAGTTTTGTTTGTTTGGAGTTTATTTAGATTTGGAGTTTTGTTTGGAGTTTATTTAGATTTGGAGTTTTGTTTGGAGTTTATTTAGATTTGGAGTTGTGTTTGGAGTTTATTTAGATTTGGAGTTTTGTTTGGAGTTTATTTCGATTTGGAGTTTTGTTTGGAATTTATTTAGATTTAGAGTTTTGTTTGGAGTTTATTTAGATTTGGAGTTTTGTTTGGAGTTTATTTAGATTTGGAGTTTTGTTTGGAGTTTATTTAGATTTGGAGTTTTGTTTGTTTGGAGTTTATTTAGATTTGGAGTTTTGTTTGTTTGGAGTTTATTTAGATTTGGAGTTTTGTTTGGAGTTTATTTAGATTTGGAGTTTTGTTTGGAGTTTATTTAGATTTGGAGTTTTGTTTGTTTGGAGTTTATTTAGATTTGGAGTTTTGTTTGGAGTTTATTTAGATTTGGAGTTTTGTTTGTTTGGAGTTTATTTAGATTTGGAGTTTTGTTTGTTTGGAGTTTATTTAGATTTGGAGTTTTGTTTGGAGTTTATTTAGATTTGGAGTTTTGTTTGTTTGGAGTTTATTTAGATTTGGAGTTTTGTTTGTTTGGAGTTTATTTAGATTTGGAGTTTTGTTTGTTTGGAATTTATTTAGATTTGGAGTTTTGTTTGGAGTTTATTTAGATTTGGAGTTTTGTTTGTTTGGAGTTTATTTAGATTTGGAGTTTTGTTTGTTTGGAGTTTATTTAGATTTGGAGTTTTGTTTGTTTGGAGTTTATTTAGATTTGGAGTTTTGTTTGGAGTTTATTTAGATTTGGAGTTTTGTTTGGAGTTTATTTAGATTTAGAGTTTTGTTTGGAGTTTATTTAGATTTGGAGTTTTGTTTGGAGTTTATTTAGATTTAGAGTTTTGTTTGGAGTTTATTTAGATTTGGAGTTTTGTTTGGAGTTTATTTAGATTTAGAGTTTTGTTTGGAGTTTATTTAGATTTAGAGTTTTGTTTGGAGTTTATTTAGATTTAGAGTTTTGTTTGGAGTTTATTTAGATTTGGAGTTTTGTTTGGAGTTTATTTAGATTTGGAGTTGTGTTTGGAGTTTATTTAGATTTGGAGTTTTGTTTGGAGTTTATTTCGATTTGGAGTTGTGTTTGGAGTTTATTTAGATTTGGAGTTTTGTTTGGAGTTTATTTAGATTTGGAGTTTTGTTTGGAGTTTATTTAGATTTGGAGTTTTGTTTGGAGTTTATTTCGATTTGGAGTTTTGTTTGGAATTTATTTAGATTTAGAGTTTTGTTTGGAGTTTATTTAGATTTGGAGTTTTGTTTGGAGTTTATTTAGATTTGGAGTTTTGTTTGGAGTTTATTTAGATTTGGAGTTTTGTTTGTTTGGAGTTTATTTAGATTTGGAGTTTTGTTTGGAGTTTATTTAGATTTGGAGTTTTGTTTGGAGTTTATTTAGATTTGGAGTTGTGTTTGGAGTTTATTTAGATTTGGAGTTTTGTTTGGAGTTTATTTCGATTTGGAGTTTTGTTTGGAATTTATTTAGATTTAGAGTTTTGTTTGGAGTTTATTTAGATTTGGAGTTTTGTTTGGAGTTTATTTAGATTTGGAGTTTTGTTTGGAGTTTATTTAGATTTGGAGTTTTGTTTGTTTGGAGTTTATTTAGATTTGGAGTTTTGTTTGTTTGGAGTTTATTTAGATTTGGAGTTTTGTTTGGAGTTTATTTAGATTTGGAGTTTTGTTTGGAGTTTATTTAGATTTGGAGTTTTGTTTGTTTGGAGTTTATTTAGATTTGGAGTTTTGTTTGGAGTTTATTTAGATTTGGAGTTTTGTTTGTTTGGAGTTTATTTAGATTTGGAGTTTTGTTTGTTTGGAGTTTATTTAGATTTGGAGTTTTGTTTGGAGTTTATTTAGATTTGGAGTTTTGTTTGTTTGGAGTTTATTTAGATTTGGAGTTTTGTTTGTTTGGAGTTTATTTAGATTTGGAGTTTTGTTTGTTTGGAGTTTATTTAGATTTGGAGTTTTGTTTGGAGTTTATTTAGATTTGGAGTTTTGTTTGTTTGGAGTTTATTTAGATTTGGAGTTTTGTTTGTTTGGAGTTTATTTAGATTTGGAGTTTTGTTTGTTTGGAGTTTATTTAGATTTGGAGTTTTGTTTGTTTGGAGTTTGTTTAGATCTGGAGTTTATTTGAAGTGGTAAGCGTCTGCAGCACCTGAAGTCTGGGTTCCTGTGTGAATAAACCCGAGTCAGCGTGCTCCTCTGAGATTATTTTTATCTGCACAATAAAAGATGAACACAGACTTTTTTTTTTTAATAACAGAAGAGCTGAGCGTTTGCAGCCCGACTCCACCGGGGTTTGAAGGTGGATTCTTTCTCAATAAATGCCTGTTTTTCTCAGAGAAGATTTGGTTGTAGAATAAAAAATAAAAATGACAGAGGCTTGAAGCAGCCTGAGCCATCAACAGCACACAGTAATTTAGCCCCACAGTGGAGTGTGTACTCGTCTTTTCGGCATGTTAATGGCTCTGTGTCAGTGAAAAGCAGTCAGATGTGACCGGCTCCTTAATGGCTTTCTCTTTTCTTTTCTCTTCTCCTCTCTTCTCTCCTCTCTTCTCTTCTCGTTCTCGTTTCTGTCTGTCTTGGCAAAAGCTGTAGGTTTTTTTTTTTACTCTTAATTAAACATTTCATTGAGACACATCTCAGACTCTCCGAACTCCGCTGTGTTCGTTTACGCTCCGCTGCTCAAGTCATGATAAAATTCCTGAACTCGGTTTCGTGTTTGGTTTCACGATCTGCAGGTCATGCCAGAGCACCGGTCAAACACCATGAAAAAAGCCTAAAAGCAGAAAACGGTCAATAAAATGGTCAGTAGCCATTCCTCAGTAACCATAAATGTCCCAGATTTCTGAGAATTCTCACTGATTTATTTACTGGTCAGAAATAAAAGCTTCTTTATTTATATAACTGGAGATAAACAAGTAAGCAGCACAAATGTTAAAAAAAAAAAAAAAAAATTAACCTTAAATCTAAAAATCACTTTTTTATGTAGAATTTAAATATCAGAAAAAGAGGATGTGGATCTAAAAATGAAAACAGTGTAAATCTCTGGATGCAAAATAAAAAAAAAAAATATATATATATATATATATATATATATATATATATATATATATAATTTTATTTGTTTTTGTATGAAAATATTTACTATATAATAATATAATATATAATTTAAAATAATTTGTATTATGTTATATACTTTTTCACACAAAATCAAATTAAAAATTTAGAAAATTTTTAAATACAAGTTTCTTTATAGCAGGATATTGCAATTTTTTTCTTTGTAGTTTTAAAGAATTTATTCTAAACAAATTTAGAAATATTTTCTTATAACAATTATAATAAAATAAAATTAAAAAATTTCTTACAGCTGATGTAGTGACACATTTTTTCTAAAAGCTTTAGAATCAGTCATGATGGCTGCTTTTGGATGCAGCACTTCATGCTAATTAAAGTGAAATTAAAGTCTTTAATTGCTTTTAATTAATTAATTGAAACAAAAATTCATTAACAGCAGATCTGAGCTAAATGTTGACATTTTTTGTACATTTTTCTCTCATTTACACCTTCACATGTCCGTATAAAATGTGTTAGCTAACCAAAACCTCCAGCCTCAGTCATTAGCTAGCTCCTCCTCAGTTGCCTAGCAACAGTGTTATTAAAGCTTAAACCACTGCATCAGTGAGCGTAAGGTGTGTGTTCTGCATGTCAAGAGCACAAATTAGACCAAGTCTAAGCCTGTGTGTGTGTGTGTGCAGTCTGTTCACAGTTCTCACGAGGAGTCTATGCCATTTTCGGATTCTACGATAAGAAGTCGGTGAACACGATAACGTCGTTCTGCGGAACGCTACACGTCTCCTTCATCACTCCGAGTTTTCCTCTGGACGGAACCCAGCAGTTCATCCTGCAGATGAGGCCGGACATCAAAGGACCGTTACTGAGCCTCATCGAGTACTACAAGTGGGACAAGTTTGCGTATCTGTACGACAGCGACCGAGGTATGCTAATTCATTCATTCATTCAGCTAGTTATGCTTATCTCCTCTGATAAGCATCCCTTAGCGGTGTATGGAGATGTTAGCTAGGGGCGGTGGTGGCTCAAGTGGTTAATGCTCTGGGTCATTGATCAGGGATTCGAGCCCCAGCACCGCCAAGTTGCCACTGTTGGGCCCTTGAGCAAGGCCCTTAACGCTCTCTGCTCCAGGGGCGCTGTATCATGGCTGACCCTGCGCTTTGACCCCAACCTCCAAGGATGGGATATGTAAAGAAAGAATTTCACTGTGCTGTAATGTATATGTGACAAATAAAGGCTAACCTATGTAGTGAACCAATAGATTTTAAAACTCAGCAGCGGGATGGTGTGATGAAGCTGAGCCACCGTTACGACCACAAAGTGTTTATTCTTTCCCTTTAACCTTTTATTTTCATTTTAATTATTATTTTCTTTACTACAGCAATTTTCAACAATTAGCATTTATGTTGTGTTACACCCCAAAAGTCTCTCTCTCTCTCTCTCTCTCTGTTTCTCTCTCTCTCTCTCTCTCTGTCTTTCTCTCTGTTTCTCTCTGTTTCTCTCTGTTTCTCTCTCTTTCTCTCTCTCTCTTTCTCTCTCTGTCTCTCTCTCTCTCTCTCTTTCTCTCTCTCTCTCTCTCTCTCTCTCTCTGTCTTTCTCTCTGTTTCTCTCTGTTTCTCTCTCTTTCTCCATTTCTTTCTATTTCTCTCTTTCTCTATTTCTCTCTCTCTAATCCTCAGTTTCTCTCTCTCTCTCTCTCTGTCTCTCTCTTTCTCTCTCTCTCTCTCTGTCTCTCTCTGTCTCTCTCTTTCTCTCCCTTTCTCTCTCTCTCTTTCTCTGTCTCTCTCTCTCTCTCTCTCTGTCTCTCTCTTTCTCTCTCTCTCTCTCTGTCTCTCTCTCTCTTTCTCTCTCTCTCTCTCTGTCTCTCTCTTTCTCTGTCTCTCTTTCTCTGTCTCTCTCTCTGTCTCTCTCTCTCTCTGTCTCTCTCTCTGTCTCTCTCTCTCTCTCTGTCTCTCTCTTTCTATGTGTTTATACAGTAGGTGTATATCTGTGTCCATGCTCTTGAACTGATCGCCTGTATTTATTCACATGTCTGATCCAGCAGAACCGCCAGCCCATAATAATCTGATAAATCTGTGAGGAGAGGAATCCGGTGCCAAAGCTCGGCTGTATTTTCTGTGTAGCTGTAACCATATAAACATGCGGCGATGCAATTCAGCTCTATAAAAATGATTAGTGTCTAGCTACACACACACACACACTCACACACACACACACACACTCACACACACACACACACACAATGATAAATTGCAGCATGCTGTCAGTGGTGTGATATTGATCAGAGAAGAATTTCCTGGTGTCAGCCACAACACACACACTTATAGAGGAGTGAACACACACAGACATTAGAGTGCAGCATGAAAGCTTAGTCTCTAACACACACACACACACACACAATCCAGAGAGCGAGAGACAGAGAGAGAGAGAGAGAGAGAGAGAGAGAGAGACAAATAGAGAAAGTCATTTGATTCAATTTGAGTCGAATGATAAGTAATGAACTTGAAAAGCTGATTCAAATGATTCATATGCTTCGAGGTTTGACTACAGTGATGAGTCGCTCAACTCAAGTCTGAGTTTAGAGACAAGACATAAATTTAAATGATGAACCATATGCTTCAAAATCTGAGCCAAATGCCAGTCATATGTTTCAAAGTCTGATTCAAATGATGAGCCATATGTGGCAGTCATTTGATTCAATTTGGAGTAATGTACTTGAAAAGCTGATTCAAATGATGTGTCATATGCACTCAAATCTGAGTTCAGGGACAAGGCATAAACTCTAAGTGAGTCAAGTAATGAGTCACATGTTTCAAAGTTTGAATCAAATATGAGACAAGTTCAGAGTCGAATGATGAATCATATGCGTCAAAATCTGAGCCAAATTACCAGTCCTATGTTTCAAATGATGAGTCATATGCGGCAGTTTGAGTGAAGTGATGAATCACTCAACTCAAGTCTGTGTCGAGTGAGTCGGGTGAGTCAAGTGAGTCAGGTGAGTCAATTCAAGGCTTAAAGGAGGTCAAATGAATGAGTCATGCGCTTCATTTGTTTCCAATTCTGAGTCAAATGATTAGCCATATGCTGTGATGTTGGACTACTTTAAAGTCAATAAATTAGGTACTCCAGTGAGTGCCAAGACAGAGAGAGAGAGAGAGAGAGAGAGAGAGAGAGAGAAAGAGAGAAATGTACTTGAAAAACTGATTCAAATGATAAGTTGGCTTTATTTGTCACATGTACATTACAGCACAATGAAATTCTTTTCTTCTCATATCCTATCCTTGGAGGTTGGGGTCAGAGAGCAGGGTCAGCCATGATACAGCACCCCTGGAGCAGGGTGGGTTGGGGGCCTTACTCAAGGGCCCAACAGTGGCAGCTTGGTGGTGCTGGGGCTTGAACCCCAATCTTCCTGTCAATGACCCAGAGCCTTAACCACTCAAGCTACCACCGCCCTGTGTCATATGTGTCACATGCACTCAAGTCTGAGTTTAGTGACAAGGCATAAAACTCTAACTGAGTCAAACAATGGAATTTTTCCTGGGATTAATAAAGTTCTTTGAATCTTGAATCTTGAGTCATGTGCTTCAAAGTCCAATGATAAATCATATGCTTCAAAATCTAAGACAAATTACCAGTCCTATGTTTCAAAGTCTGATTCAAATGATGAGTCATATGCGCCAGTTTGAGTGAAGTGATGAATCACTCAACTCAAGTCTGTGTCAAGTGAGACAAGTGAGACAAGTGAGTCGATTGAGTCAAGTGAGACAAGTGAGTCGAGTGAGTCAAGTGAGACAAGTGAGTCGAGTGAGTCAAGTGAAACAAGTGAGTCAAGTGAGACAAGTGAGTCAAGTGAGTCAAGTGAAACAAGTGAGTCGAATGAGTCAAGTGAGACAAGTGAGTCGAGTAAGTCGTGTGAGACAAGTGAGTCGAGTGAGTCAAGTGAAACAAGTGAGTCGAGTAAGTCGAGTGGGACAAGTGAGTCGAGTGGGTCAAATTCAAATGAATGAGTCGTGCTTCAGTGTATAAATCAAGTGCTGAGTCACTTGTTTCCAATTCTGAGTCAAATGATGAGTCACAAGCTGTGAAGTCGGATTAGATACTCCAGCGAGTGCCAAGAATGTGCAGCTTGACTCATCTCCTCAGCTTCACATGTTGTAAAATATACACTGGATTTCTGGACCTGTCCGATTTCTTTGTGAATTTCTTTAAAATCCTCTGTTCAGTAAAAATGAATCCAGACTCCACGGAATACATTCTTAATTGCATTAGCGCTATCTACTAATGAACATGCTGGTTTTTGTAAATTACGCCCACAGTCAATTCAGAATTATCCAGGAACACACGTGATTGCAGTTGCTCACTCTGATGCTAATCCACGACCTCTGCTTAATTGGGGTGCGTAATTAATTCATTCTCACACCTCCGACGAGGCTCCGAGGCCCAGCGGCGTGCCTCTGAAACACAACCAGACAATAGACGGTAACGCATCGGTGGCCGTGAAGACGGCAGGATGAGACATGGGAAAGGGGCGGCTACCGAACTCGAGCTGGGCTTCATTACTGAGCCGGGAGAAATATCAGGCAGAAAGTGAGAAATCAATAAAGTGAAAAATGAGACGTGATGAAGGAGTCTGAGGGCATGGTGCGGCTGTTCAGCAGAGGTTAGGATCAAATGGAGTTCTCCGTGGGCTTCGGGTTGCTTTTATCATCTCTTTTATCATCTCTATTATATGGAGTAATTGTGTGTTTATGAGCACCCCCCCCCCTCTTTCTTTCTCTTTTCTCTCTCTCTCTCTCTCTCTCTCTCTCTCTGTCTCTTTCTCTCTCTTTCTTTCTTTCTCTCTCTCTCTCTCTCTCTCACAGCTATATTCTATTTTTCTACACTTTACTGAAAATATTCCCAGCTCTAGTGTTCATTATTAAATTTGGTCCATATTTTTATTTCTTTGTGTGTTATCTGTATCTTTTTGTTTTTCCTCTTTCTCTCCCTCACTGAGATCTGAACTTTCATGATGCGGAGAACGATCAGCACTAAAGAAAACCACATGAACATTACTCCATCCTCTGGATTTATGCACTTATTTACCGGTTATATTTATCGGTATAAATTCTGTGGGTTTTCTTTACATTCAACTTTTAGTCACTGGCGTAAAAGGAATCATTTCCTTCAGGGTGTGTCCTTATAGGAAAACAATCATCTCCACTGAGTTAAAAAAAAGTTTAGTCATTTCAAAAGAATCAGAAATACACACGTGTACAGGTTTTTAATAAACATTCTTGGCGATGTTCTTTCCTTTTTTTTGGCCAGTTCTGGAGTTTATTTCAGGACCGAGTCCATATTTAGGGAAGGGAGTTCATCTGAAGAAGTTTTAAAGATCTGAAACACTTCCAGGCGTCCGAGATGCTGGCAGATGATTGATTAGACTCAGAAAATAAGAGTCTAAAATTGTCCTTTTCGTCAAAAGGAAGTGCGAGACACTGTGATAACTGATTTAGCATGACAGACCGATATTGTGTGTGTGTGTGTGTTTGTGTGTGTGTGTGTTTGTGTGTGTGAGGCCCCGTGGCAGATTGGTGTTAAATGGCTGTTTTATTTGCTTTACAAAGAGGAAGCTCGCAGCATTTCCTCCAGCGCTGCGTTTAAATCCTCGTTAGAGAAGCTCGCTGGCTCCGAGTCAGAATCACGCCGACTTCCTGTGAGCTTAATGAGACAAAATATCTTTTATTCTCACTCGAAAACTTTCGGAAAATCAAAGACATTTCAGAGTCGTTTTTAAAATTGTCATCTTTTTTTTTTTTGCAGTTTAGTTAAAATCCCACTGCGGCTTTGAATAAAAGAACATGTTTAATCTAAAGGAATAAAAAAATAAAAAAATAATAATCTAAAAATCCAATAATTTTTCAGCTTGTAAGAATTCAAGCAAGAGCTAAAGGTAAAAAATAACACAATTAAGCTTTGATTGCTGTAATATTGTTTAATTGCTGATGTTCTGACAGGAATTTTAGGAATGAGGTTTTATCATTTTTTATTTATATATTAATATTTAAATATATGTATTTCCCCTGTGAAGATCCTCCTGAGAAAAAGCAAAGTTACAGAAAAGTTTTTCTCTTAAATCGTTTCTATTTAAAATATAATTTAATGTTTATATTATATTTTTCAGTAGAAAATCTAACATCAAGCTATGAACTATTTTTAAAAAAAATATTTTTACTTGTCCTCATGGTACAGTTAGGTTTTGGTCATGAAGGCAGCTCTTCTAGAAATGGATTTCTGAATATTGATAAAAAAAAAATAAAATAAGAATTTTGAGGAAAATGCTTTTAAAAACATGTCAGGTCACATGTGGTTTATAAAGGAAATAGATCAGGAAACACTTTACAGAATATATTTTGACATGACTGTGAAGTGGGTGGAGCTTTAACAAAAAGACATGCAGTTTATCATATATAATCAGAACGTTTATTGTTGTAAACATAATGATCGCCTTTATCTCTAGTGTCTCAGCTTAAGGCTGAAGTTTCTCCCTGATGTTCTCAGACACTGAGATCTCTTAATTCCTTTATATAACGTGTTGAAATTAGAACATTAGAAACATTTATTTATTTTGAGATAAAGATCTACATTTTGAGAAGAAAGAGTGTGTGTCGTGAGGATTTGGAGCGTCCAGAGAATATGTTTGTTACTGAAATGAGTATCTATCTGCAGCCTGGATAGTGCACTGTGTGGTGAGTAAGGAACGGTTTGAGAGGGAATCGGTGAATATCCACAGGAAATGAATTAAAATAATATTATTGTGGATACTTTTGTAATCGCTGAGTGAAACAGAATATTTCTTACTTTTCTTTTCCTCAGGACTGACCACTCTGCAGGTGGTGCTGGACACGGCGGCCGAGAGGAAGTGGCAGGTGACGGCTATAAACGTGGGCAACATGAAGGACGACAGGAAAGACGAGGCGTATCGCTCGCTCTTCCAGGATCTGGAGAACAAGAAGGAGAGGAGAGTCATCCTGGACTGTGAACAGGAGAAGGTCAAAGACATCATGGAGCAGGTGATGACCTCGAACCCTCACACTGTAGAACAGGAAGAAGAAGCCTTTATTACTGTCGCATTATCAACCAGTCCCTGTTAATGGGCGGTTACTATGGAAACGATAACTTGTTAGTATTAAAATGAGCCCAGTGATATATAAACCCGCGCTGCTGGACCAATCAGAAAGCAGAATCCAGACGTAACAAAGCTGAAGCGACATGATGGCGGTTAATTGTCTTGTTTTTAAAAGCTAATTAAAGTCTAGCTTGAGGTTGATTTGTGGTCGAGAAGTGCCCGGATCATCGGTTCTCTCCGCGGAGTCGCTAATGAGAGCTGCACAGATGCAGGAGTTCACTCTCACCATTCTTCACGCTACGGCTTATTTAGGCCGAGACTCGCGCCTCTTTCATCGATTAGTCTTTAAGCTTCCTGGAAGTGTGTTTGAGAAATCGAGAGAATCGATAATAACGACTTCATCTAACACACAACGCAAGCGGACTGTACCATTTCCTTCACATCGTACAAAATATTGCCCACTTTAATCTCATCACTTCCTGTGCTTTATTTTACAGATCATAACCATCGGGAGGCACGTTAAAGGATATCACTACATCATAGCTAACCTGGTGAGTGACTCCATCATGTGACATCAGCGCTAACCTTTCACATAAAATGACTGCCTTTAATTACACAATGTAATAAGAGGTCATGTACTTGCTAGGTTGTTATCACAGCTAACTAATATAATCGCTAATACCTTAGCTGTCAGGAACAGCTGGACAGTTCCCTGCCAGGTCCAGAGAGGGCGCTGGCAGGTGAACCTTGGAAGCCTGCTTCTTTGTGTGTCTTTTGTTACGCCCTTCCTATTGTTCCTATCCTGATTGTGTCACCTGTATCCCATTAGCCCTAATGTCTACCCCTTTGAATAGGGATCCTTGTGTTTGTGTCCTTGTCCATGATTGTTATCTGTACCGTGGTTTCTGTTGGGGTTTTGTTTGCTAGGTTCCACGTCCAAGCTAAGGTCTAGGTTTTGTTTTTGTTTTGTTTAGTTAACCACGCCATGTCTTGTGTTACGTTTGTTTCCCTATGTCGCGTCTTAAATGTAATAAAAGCAGTGCTTCGCTGAATCCTGCGCATGGGTCTCATTACACCGTGTGCTGGCGTGCGCACACACACCACAGGTGTCTGGGGTCGAGCCCCACATAGGGCGGGGTTCCCAGACGTTACATTAGCCAGTCATGGAGACAGCATATTAGTGGGTCCAGTTGGTCTGTGTTTGCTAGCTTGACAGGGAACTTAACATGGTAACATAATAACTAGCTATAAGTGTAATATGGCTTTCAAAATAACTTAGCTAACAAAATAGTTAGTCAAATGTTAGCTAGCTAGCAGGAGATAATAGCAGCTAGAGTTATGATACATTGCTTGCTAGCAAACAGGGATTTCGTACAGTATTCTGTACTCTTCAATATTCCGTACACTGCTGTATACCATACACTTCTGTAATTTAAACAATTCAGTATTCCGTACACTATCATATTCCGTGCACTTCAGTATTCCGTACACTTCAGTATTCCGTTCACTTCAGTATTCCGTGCACTTCAGTATTCCGTGCACTTCAGTATTCCGTGCACTTCAGTATTCCGTGCACTTCAGTATTCCGAGCACTTCAGTATTCCGTGCACTTCAGTATTCTGCACACTTCAGTATTCTCCACACTTCAGTATTCCGTACACTTCTGTATTCCGCACACTTCTGTATTCCGCACACTTCAGTATTCCGTACACTTCAGTATTCTGCACACTTCAGTATTCCATACACTTCAGTATTCCGCACACTTCAGTATTCCGTACACTTCAGTATTCTGCACACTTCAGTATTCCGTTCACTTCAGTATTCCGTTCACTTCAGTATTCCGTTCACTTCAGTATTCCGTGCACTTCAGTATTCCGTGCACTTCAGTATTCCGTTCACTTCAGTATTCCGTGCACTTCAGTATTCTGTTCACTTCAGTATTCCGTGCACTTCAGTATTCCGTGCACTTCAGTATTCCGTGCACTTCAGTATTCCGAGCACTTCAGTATTCCGTGCACTTCAGTATTCTGCACACTTCAGTATTCTCCACACTTCAGTATTTCGTATACTTCTGTATTCCGCACACTTCTGTATTCCGCACACTTCAGTATTCCGTACACTTCAGTATTCTGCACACTTCAGTATTCCGTACACTTCAGTATTCTCCACACTTCAGTATTCCGTACACTTCAGTATTCCGAGCACTTCAGTATTCCGTGCACTTCAGTATTCTGCACACTTCAGTATTCTCCACACTTCAGTATTCCGTATACTTCTGTATTCCGCACACTTCTGTATTCCGCACACTTCAGTATTCCGTACACTTCAGTATTCTGCACACTTCAGTATTCCATACACTTCAGTATTCCGCACACTTCAGTATTCCGTACACTTCAGTATTCTGCACACTTCAGTATTCCGTACACTTCAATATTCCGCACACTACCATATTCCATACTCTATGGTATTTTGTAAAATGAAGTACTCTGTAAAAAAAAAAGCTTTAGCGTGATGAAACGAACCTCATGTTTCTTCTCGCTTACCTTTCAGGGCTTTGTGGATGGAGATCTGTCCAAAATTCAGTACGGAGGAGCGAACGTGTCGGGATTCCAGATTGTGGATTTTGAAGATCCTCTAGTGTCCAAATTTGACCAGCGCTGGGAAGCTCTGGAAGAAAAGGAATATCCCGGGGCTGACAGCAAGATCAGGGTGAGATCTTAGAAATAATCTCTCCGTGTGATGTAAGAGATCAGTAAAGGTCCAGGTGTCATGCTGTTAACTGCTATTTAATTTCCCAGAATTCCTGAATGTCTGTCTCTCCTCAGTACACTTCAGCGCTGACCTTCGACGCCGTGCAGGTGATGACCGAGGCGTTCCGGTACCTGCACAAGCAGAGGATCGACATCTCACGCAGGGCCAATAACGGAGACTGTCTGGCTAATCCGGCCGTGCCGTGGGCTCAGGGTGTGGAGATCGAACGAGCGCTGAAACAGGTAACACACACACACACACCTAATTATCTCCCCTGACATAGTACATAATGAGCCTATAATTAAGGGAGAACAGGTTTCCAGGTTCGTTAATCTACACTTTTATACCAGATATGATGGAAGCAGACTCGAGGTAGAACATCTTTTTTTTTTCTCAATGATGTTCATCATCTGCTCATGTTCTTCTCATGTTCTGCTCATGTTATTCTCATGATCTTCTCATGTTCTTAGGTGCGTGTTGAAGGTCTAACTGGAAACATTCAGTTTGATCAGTATGGCAGGAGAGTGAACTACACCATCCACGTCATGGAGCTGAAGAACAACGGTCCTGTTAAGGTCCGTTAAAGTCCATTCTAAAACTGTTTCATTTTTTTGTGGATTTCACCTTCCCTGTAGACATCTTTAAGGGTTCCTATCTTCCATAGGTTCTACCTGAAAACTTTGCTTCTTTCTCAGTATTCTCTTGTCTGGGTTCTACATATTACTTTAATAGTTCCCTTTTACAAGATCAAACCACAAAAACGAAGAAGAAGGTTCCTCACAAATTCATTTAGAGCCTCAAGAGTTCTCAAGAGATTTTTTATCCACAGTTTATCAGGAACCATAGATGACTGCTGTGTTTGAAAACCTGATTTGTCAGCAGTAACTTGGATAATCAAACTGAGAAAAATAAGCCCTCTGGTGTAAGGTTCTACATAGAACCTTTAATCTTTCCCCAGCATCATTAAGCCAAAAAGCCATTCCATAGTTTATTCTAGATTTTTGTTTTCATAGTAAAGAACGTATCATTTTAGAGAAACAATGGTTCTCTGGAAGTTCTTTGGATGGCTAGCAGCACAAGATTCCTCAGTGGGCCTTTGGACTGTTAAAATGTTCTTCTTGGAACCTTCTTTAAACAAGAAACAGGATTTCTACATAAAGTGATTAAGGTTCCCTACAGAGTGTCAAAGACCACATCAGCAACACTCTAGAAGGTTCATCAAAAGGGCGCTATGGTTCTACAGGGGTTCCACTTGGAAACTTTACTCTAAATTGAGATTTGCATTAACTAGAACCTTTTTTCTTCTACCAGCTACACAAGAACCCTCAAGGGAGAAATATCTAAATATCTTAAAGGAGACAAAAGGATCCATGAAGGGTTCTACTATGAGTTAAGAATTCTTAGCAATCCTGAAGGGGTTCTACATGACAACATCTCTCTTAAGCTGTTAGAAAGTTCTACCAGTAGAGGTTTCATCATGGTGACCAACTTAATAGCTGTTTATTGTTCTGCATGTGAAGCTTTTCTTTTCTTAAAAGCTTCTCAGTAGAACCTCTTTGGAGAGCTAGAACCAGAGCCATCAGAAGAGAAATGTTTTTATAGAGCTGGAGTGTAAGCTGGAGAGTAAGTTCTCGTTATTCACTCGTCTTTTTTAAGATTGGTTACTGGAACGAAATGGACAAGATGGCCGTCACCAAATCCGACCTTTTCCCCAACGACACGATGGGTCTGGAGAACAAGACGGTGATAGTCACCACTATTCTGGTGAGAACTTTGAGCGCTTTAATTAACAAAGCTTCAGGTAGCACTTTTAGCAAACACTATCACAAAGAGAAATGGTCCTTAATGTCCAAGAATCAATTAACAAAAACTGAAACAAATGCACTTTGTAACAGAAATCCACGTCCACATTATTATTCAGAATAGTTGTGATGTCATAATTTATGCAAATTGCACTGCATTCACACTTTTGTTAAATAAATATTTGACAAATATTTGTCATTTATCGTTAACCTGGATAAAGAAAAAATAACAGATCTCAGAAATGGAGTCCAAGATAATTGACCTCACTGTAGAGTTTACATTCTAGTGCAAAAGTTTGTGCACCCTTAGGAGGAAATACAGAAGGCCAAAATTTGATTGGTTGCATTTAAAAATGGTAAAATCTCAGTTATTAAAAATACAAAAAATCATCACAACTGTCTGACATGCTTTTATGAACACGATGCAGTTATTCTTTAATAATTTGTTTAACTCACGTGCCTTGTTTCAGGACACGCCCCCTTTTAATAAGTGTTTTTGTGTAAAAACTGTAAATTAGCAGTACATTTTATTTTATTCAATCCTTTTCACTCATCAGTAGAATAGAGCTGGAACTGTACTCACGTGAACTTGTGTAGCATTGGATGTGAAGGCGTACACGCTCCATTTCAGGAAGCACCGTACGTGATGCTGAAGAAGAACGCAGACCTTTTTGTGGACAACGAGAGGTACGAGGGCTACTGTGTCGACCTGGCCGCCGAAATCGCCAAACACTGCGGCTTTAAATATCGGCTGAAAATCGTCGGAGACGGAAAATACGGAGCACGAGACGCAGAGACGAAGATCTGGAACGGGATGGTGGGAGAACTGGTTTATGGGGTGAGTGGAAAAGACCACGATGCACGCTAGATCTTAATCTAATAAACTGACAGCTCAGGGTCTAAAAAACTCAGAGTGTGGAGTAACTGACCACAGCAAATGACCACAGTAAAATATTATTTAACTATATAATTAACATTATGCCAAAATTATTATTCATTTAACTTGTCCAAACTAAAATATGAAATAGCCCTTTCTTTTTTTTAAATAAAAAAATATATATAGATAAAATTAGCAGCCAAAGCCTGGTAAATAATTACATATAAGTATGTGTTTCCATAGAAACAACAAACTTTCTCATTTTGTAATTACTGTAATTCTTCACACAGCAATAAACAGTTTGCATTAGTAAGACCTAAAGTGTGTTATATATAATAATAATTAATAATAGTCATACATGTTATATGCAATAGTTATAAATGTTTTCCGATCATAATGAATATTTTGTTAGAGTAATAAACCAAAGAATTAAAGAACAGTATAAATGTTAAAAATAATAAACATTTCTAGTAGTAATAAACATTTTATTTAATAGTAATAACCATTTTTCAATAATAGTAATAAACATTTTGCATGAGAAATAAACATATTTTAATTGTAATAAATGTTTTGTAAAATTCTCCAAAATCTAAAATAAATTCTCTCATATTAATTCCATGTTTTTACTTTGACCAGTGCATATTTTGAGAATTTGTGTTTATTTACATAAACTATATTGCCAAAAGTTTTGGGACATCTGCCTTTACCTGCACATGAATGTAATATGGAGTTGCCCCGCCCTTTGCAGCTATAACAGCTTCAACTCTTCTGGGAAGGCTTTCCACAAGGTTTAGGAGTGTGTTTATGGGAATTTTTGACCGTTCCTCTAGAAGCGCGGTTTGTGAGGTCAGGCACTGATGTTGGTCCTCCACACCAAACTCACTCATCCATGTCTTTATGGACCTTGCTTTGGTCACTGGTGTGCAGTCATGTTGGAACAGGAAGGGGTCATCTCCAAACTGTTCCCACAAAGAGCATGAAATTGTCCAAAATGTCTTGGTATGAAGCTGAAGCATTAAGAGTTCCTTTCACTGGAACTAAGGGGCCGAGCCCAACCCCTGAAAAACAACACCTGAACTCAATGATTGAGGGGTGTCCCAAAATGTTTGGCAATAAAGTGTATGTAAATTTGTACAGAATCAGAGAGTGAAGTGTACCATGGAGCAGCCTGGAGACGTTTCAATAAGAATAATTCCATGAATAATTTGAGCTCCTTGTTCTTGCCTGTGTGAGCTCTCTGATTGTGAGATTATAAAAACACCGGCAATGGTTTATAAAAATGCCATTAAAGTTCACTCTGGTTACGAAAACCGTCTCCTTCCACTCTTCCCGTACAGAAAGCTGACATTGCCGTGGCTCCATTGACCATCACGCTGGTCAGAGAGGAAGTGATTGACTTCTCCAAGCCCTTCATGAGCCTGGGTATCTCCATCATGATCAAAAAGCCACAGAAGTCCAAGCCAGGCGTGTTCTCCTTCCTGGACCCTCTGGCGTATGAGATCTGGATGTGTATCGTGTTCGCCTACATCGGCGTGAGCGTGGTGCTCTTCCTGGTCAGCCGTTTCAGCCCGTACGAGTGGCACACGGAGGAATACGAGGACGGA
>NC_080717.1:1657500-1682500 GCF_019097595.1 Hemibagrus wyckioides | reverse complement strand
TAAAAATTTAAGGGGGTAGGATACGCGGCCGTCGAATCTGTGCTATTTCCCCCCCCTCCCCCAGTGCACGCTTTCCATCTACCCCATTTTCCCTCAGTGTGCTAGTGAATGAGGAGATTTTGGACGAAGGTGGATCGTATGTAATGCAGTAATGTCGTATTTTCCCTCCCGAGCCTCATTACGTCACGCGTAATGAGTGAAACATTAAACACTTTCCTTCCTCCATCTATTCTTTGGTTTCGTCTTCAGTTGTTTCCTCATCATCATCGTCATCTTCGTCATACGCGTTATTACCCTGTTTTTTCACACTAGCAAGCGACAAATCCATGTTCATTTTCTACAAATGTATTTTTTCGATTACTTTATAAACGGCCAAAAAGTATATGCACCCTGACCATCACACCCATACAACCCGGTTCCACAAACTCAGAACCCAAACCCCACACAAAGCAGCTCCACGATGACGTGGTGTTGGAGTGGACGAACTCGAGTGTCCTGCACAGAGCCCTGATTCTGACTCAACCCCACTGAACACATCTCATCGTCTTCTGTCATATGCGAGCTCTCATTACACAGGTATCCAGACTTTAGGAAGATAAATATAGTTAGGAAGGAAGTAGCAGAGACTGTTAGTGTCTCTGGTGAGTGGACATAGCTTGCTAATCTAATGGAGCTAATACAAAGTCATATATAAGTTAAGTTTAACCTGTTAGCTTTAGAAGCGATTATAGACATTTCTAGAAAAATGAGACGAACTCCAAGCGACACAGGATTTGTCACTAGCTAGTGTGACACAGGGAGGATTATCTGTCACAATGCCTGTGAGTGTGATTAATGTGATTAACTGATCAGGGTGTGAGTGTGTGTGTGTGTGTGTGTACACAGTAGTGTCACTGATGTTTCTCCATTTTGAATGTTTTTCTACTTCATATTGTATCTGGTTTACATCAACATCACCACTAGGGGTGTAATGATTTATCTGTAATGCAGTGTGTACCAGGATAATTAGTCTATAAACTATGATAATATTATCCAAAATTAATGATATTTTGATGGACTGTGTGTGTGTGTGTGTGTGTGTGTGTGTGATATCATTCCACCCCTAGTTTTCATGACAAGGTACAAAAGATCTGTATAAACTTAAGTCTCACCTCTAAATGTATGTGTTTGTGTGTGTGTGTTTTTCCAGGTGACCTTTTCGGATGCGATGAGGAACAAGGCGAGGTTATCTGTCACCGGGAGCACAGGGGAGAACGGCCGTGTCATGAGTCCCGAGTTCCCTAAAGGCGTCCACCCTGTGCCCTACGTAGGGCCCGACGTTGGCATGAACGTCAGCTTAACTGACCTTTCATGAGGGAAATCCCCCCCGCCGAGTGCCTTAAAATGGTTTATCCCTTCCTTTTTCTCTCTCCTTCAGTCTATCTCTCTTTCTTTCTCTTTTGGTCTCTCTATTTATATCCCGGATGAGAGATGGAGGTTTTAATAGAGACATTTGTGCCACACCTACACCTTCACAGTGACATCATCCCCTCTAAAACCACGCCTAAAGAGGTGATGAGGTCACTTCCCCGGTCACGGATGGGTTTTCCGACGAGCGTGAAATTAGCGTCTTAGGGGCATCAGTGCGTTTCATCTAGGCGTGTGCCGATGATCATTTGTACGATGAACAAAGCCATCGTCTTATCACCTGTGAGTTCTGTCACCTTCCTTAGATAGGCAGCCTTTCTAGGCAGCACTTGAGTTTGAATAAGGTGTCGTTCTTCATTAATGTTTTTTTTTATTATAAATTATAAATAAAATATTATTAAAGTACATAATAAATCGTTAGACGGATGTCGTGGTATGAGTTTTTACCGATGTGAATATCGGCACACGCCCGGTTTGTCGTCCGTGTTGACTCGAGCACACTGCGTTCTTTTATTAATAAAAGAATAAAAATGATGATAAAAAAAATTTTCTATGTATTTTCACATAAAAATGCTTTTAAATAAATCTGCTTACATACCGGTTTGTGTGTATAACAACTTCCACATCTTAATCTCCGTGTACTTTTCAAGCTCGGCTCTTAGTTTCATACTTTTTAAACAAAAAAAAAAAAAAGCCAAATCTATTGCTTACGTAATTTCTCAGTGGTATTATATTAACATTTTGGTGTTTCTATGGAGATATCTAGCAACGCTTGACTTTTTGCGATTGGTTTCGATAGTGGTGCCGCAGAAACGTTTATGTTAATCTGAATCTTACTCTTAATTTCATGTTTTTTCGTATTTTCATCAATAATCAGGGTAGCAGTTACGTTAATCTTATGTTACTTGTTTAAAAAAAATGAAGGAAAAAATTGACGTTTAGGAAACGAACGCAAGAAAAAGGAAAAAATGAGTACCTTCATGTATTATTGCCTAATGTTTTGCCGTGAATTCAGTAGACGTATTACACATCGACACGCTCGTCTGTTTCGAATGCCAAATAAGTGAGTGTGCCACAATTTATTCCTGAATATAGTCGGAATATAATCTGTCCTCGATGTGAATGTAGTCAATACATTCTCTACGTTTCTGTAACTCTGTACTGTTCGATGGCCTACGCAGTGATTCATATATTCTAACAATATTATTTATTTTTTACATTTTCTTTTGTTCTTGATTGATTTACTCCAGCTGAACAATCCGAAGCCCCGCCCACATCCGGGGCCAGGTAGAAACTCGGCGCGAAGCTTTCTGAAGTCACTTGAAACATAAACAACAATAAAGTACTTTAAGAGATAAAAGCAAAGTGAGAAGGACAATTAAAGCGGATTTCACTGTTAGATGATCTGGTATCTGCGTTCTTATTGGTTATTGAGATGTTTTGGGGGGGCTCTGATTGGTAACAAAGACACTGGTTGTGGTCACAGTGGTCAGATACTGGATTACACTGGGTTTTTGGGGTCTACTGTAGACTGATTAGTTATAGTGATATTTGGACTATGATTTAATTGGTTGTAGAGGCATTAGGGGTGTGGACTGTGTGATATTGAGCTGTGATCTGGTTGGTTACTGTAATGGTGGGAGCTGTAATGTGGTTGGTTTGATTGGTTACAGTGTCATTAAGGGG
This sequence comes from Hemibagrus wyckioides, assembly GCF_019097595.1. Taxonomy (NCBI): domain Eukaryota; kingdom Metazoa; phylum Chordata; class Actinopteri; order Siluriformes; family Bagridae; genus Hemibagrus; species Hemibagrus wyckioides. The sequence continues at coordinate 1,679,407 of NC_080717.1, read as the reverse complement.
CATGAACTCGAGTCTGATTGGCAGCTGTGACATTATGGGTGTAAACTGTGGTCTGATTGGTTGGGGCAGGACTATGATTTAATTGTTTGTAGAGACATGTGGTCTGATTGGTTACAGTAACATTAATGGTGTGAGCTGTAATGTGATTGGTTTGATAGGTTACAGGCATTATGGATGTGAACTGCGATCTGATTGGATACAGAGACATTTTCATTGTGACTAGCAACAACTGGAGGGCCAAGAAACACGGCAGGGCTTGGGATTGGTCAGTTGATTATTACATCATCACATAAAATTAGATTTCTTTCATTTTTTTAACCCCGCTACTTTTAATTTATTTGTAACGTGTACATACTTATGTTAAAGAGTAGAAGTATTTACATTTACAGTAGGCCTGATTTTCAAACTGACATGATAATAATAATAATAATAATAATAATAATAATAATTTATATAAGTCCATAATAAGAACACAATCTGTAGGACATTTGCACAATTTATGGTTTATATTTTTTCTCTTTTTTTTCTTTATCCTAATAAACACTTGGATTCTGAATCACTCTCTCTCTCTCTTTTTTTAATCATATCTTCTTTTTCTCATTATATTTTTTTATTTCTTTTCTTTTCTTTTCTTTTTTACAGGCAGTTTCTTTTCTTTGTAATTGAATGTGTGCTGACTTGTTTATTTTTTGGAACTCTTTCTGAATAAAAATGTGACTAATAACGCTGTGTGATTTGTGTGTTAGAAAAATGAACATAAAAAGAGTGATAATGAACAATTCAGTTACATGACTGAAAAAAAAAGATTATTTAGAAAGTTTGTTGGGATGTTTAATGTGTAAATCTGTAAGATCTCATTTACAGCACATTAAACATCCCCGCAAAAAAAGAAAGCTGTTGGGAAACTTCACACACGCTTTAAACGGCCGATTCGATCCTACGTGTGTGTTTTTTTTTTTATTATAATTAGGTTGCACTTTTATTTCTTCTAATCTCCATCTTATAAGGCTGAAGCGGGATTTCTCTGATGTTAGCTGCAATGTGCTTTGGCATATTCAGGTCAGTCCCGCTGTTCTCTCGCCTCGACTCTCGCTTTAATCACCACACCGGTTTACTCACTGTCCTGGGACTTCACAGCACGGCAGCCATGTTTGTCACACACACACACACACACACACCGCACTTGGCTGCGTTTCGCTCGATCCCCCGCCTGCCTTCCGACACTTCACAGCTTTCATTTCATCTCTCATTTTGCTGGCGCTGAATGTCGACGCTAATAAAAAGCTCCACATGGAAATAATCTGCTGCTGAGAAAAAGTAAAAGAAACTAGCAAGAACTAGCATGTAATTAACTCCTACCTTAGCGCTAGTCATGTAAATGATGAGGAAATGAAAGCTAGCCTGGTGTTAATTCATTTCTAGTTGTGGTTTTGAGGTTTAGGATGTTTAAGGATGTACAGTATTTACATAAAAAATACATGAAGAATATTAAAAAGAATGAATGAATTCTAGTTTCATGTGGGAAATAACTTTAAGGTTCGGTCTCCTACACATCCGCCTGCTAGCTCTGAATCCTTTTATTGCACTGAAATGACGTTGGAAATGATGTTGGGCTTCAGTAGCTTCAGGAGCAGTACCTGGGTTGGTTAGGGTTAGGGTTAGATGGGTTAGAGGGTTACATGATGTAGCAGCACTTCAAGTTAATTAAATCGCAGTGAGGTAAATATTTAAGTTCTGTAATAAGACAACATATACTGTAGTTTGTAAACATGCCTGGATATTACATTTAAAATAAAGTTAAAGTAAATAAATAGATAAACATTTTAAACATGGCCACATTCAACACAAGGTTTTTAAAAAAAATCTACAGCACAGAAGCAGAAACACGTTAACCCCGATTAAGAGACTCCAGATAATCTCCAAATAAATTTTATTATAATTTTATTCTGGGTTTTATTCTGTAGATAAATAATCACCATGTTAGCGCTAACGAGCATGACCTGTATGAGCGCGGAGTCCATGGTGCAAGCTGATTAGTTCACTCCTCTGCTGAGATATTACCATGTTTTTCTTTTCTAATTAGTTTTCTTTTCCACACAGAGTGTTTATTTAGCTGTGATTATCCCCAGTTCAGGTGGGAGAGAAGTGACACGACATCAATATCCTGTAATTAACAGAAAACAGGAAGTGAGGATAATCTTACAGGAGCACAGGGAGGAACGCGAGTGTGACATTCATTAACACTACAGAGAACAGAGGAGACACACACACACACACAATACAAACTTCCTGAACTCATTACATCTCCCCAGAGTGAGAGAGAGAATTCTGTGTGAGGAATTAAACACTGTTCTGAGATTTTACAGGAAAAACCTCACCATCATTTTACTGAAGGAACTTTATTCTTTATTCTTCATGTAGGAGATAGCCAGAGAAAGGTAAACACACATCACTTAACATCACATATCACACAACACACAACATCATACAACACACATCACACAACACACAACAACACACAACATCACACAACACACAACAACAGACAACATCACACAACATCACACATCACACATCACACAACACACATCACTTAACATCACAAATCATACAACACACAACAACACACAACATCACACAACATCACACATCACACAACATCACACAACACACATCACACAACACACATCACTTAACATCACAAATCATACAACACACAACAACACACAACATCACACAACATCACACATCACACAACACACAACATCACACAACATCACACATCACACAACACACAACAACAGACATCACACAACATCACACATCACACAACACACATCACACAACACACATCACTTAACATCACAAATCATACAACACACAACAACACACAACATCACACAACATCACACATCACACATCACACAACACACATCATGTAACATCACAAATCATACAACACACAACAACACACAACATCACACATCACACAACACACATCACTTAACATCACAAATCATACAACACACAACATCATACAACACACATCACACAACACACAACATCACACAACATCACACATCACACAACACACAACACACATCACGTAACATCACAAATCATACAACACACAACATCATGCAACACACAACACACAACATCACACAACATCACACATCACACATCACACAACACACATCACTTAACATCACAAATCATACAACACACAACATCATGCAACACACAACATCACACAACACACAACATCACACAACATACAACATCATACATCACACAACATCACACATCACACAACACACAACACACATCACACAACACACATCACGTAACATCACAAATCATACAACACACAACATCATACAACACACATCACACAACACACATCACACAACACACAACATCATACAACACACAACATCACACAACACACATCACACAACACACAACACACATCACTAAACATCACAAATCATACAACACACAACATCATACAACACACATCACACAACACACAACATCACACAACATACAACATCACAAATCATACAACACACAACATCATACAACACATCACACAACACGCATCACACAACACACAACATCACACAACACACAACATCACACAACATCATACAACACACATCACACAACACACAACATCACACATCACACAACACACATCACGTAACATCACAAATCATACAACACACAACAACACACAACATCACACAACATCACACAACACACATCACTTAACATCACAAATCACAAAACACACAACATCATACAACACACATCACACAACACACAACATCACACAACACACAACATCACACATCACACAACACACAACACACATCACGTAACATCACAAATCATACAACACACAACATCACACAACACACAACATCACACAACATACAACATCATACAACACACATCACACAACACACAATATCACACAACACACAACATCACACAACACACAACATCACACAACATACAACATCATACAACACACATCACACAACACACATCACACAACATCACACAACACACAACACACATCACTTAACATCACAAATCATACAACACACAACATCACACAACACACAACATCACACAACATACAACATCACAAATCATACAACACACAACATCATACAACACATCACACAACACACATCACACAACACACAACATCACACATCATACAACACACATCACACAACACACATCACACAACACACAACACACAACATCACACAACATCATACAACACACATCACACAACACACATCACACAACACACAACATCATACAACACACAACATCACACAACACACAACATCACACAACACACATCACACAACACACAACACACATCACGTAACATCACAAATCATACAACACACAACATCATACAACACACATCACACAACACACAACATCACACAACATACAACATCACAAATCATACAACACACAACATCATACAACACATCACACAACACGCATCACACAACACACAACATCACACAACACACAACATCACACAACATCATACAACACACAACATCATGCAACACACAACACACAACATCACACAACACACAACATCATACAACACACATCACACAACACACAATATCACACAACACACAACATCACACAGCACACAACATCACACAACATACAACATCATACAACACACATCACACAAAACACATCACACAACATCACACAACACACAACACACATCACTTAACATCACAAATCATACAACACACAACATCACACAACACACAACATCACACAACATACAACATCACAAATCATACAACACACAACATCATACAACACATCACACAACACACATCACACAACACACAACATCACACAACACACAACATCACACAACATCATACAACACACATCACACAACACACATCACACAACACACAACACACAACATCACACAACATCATACAACACACATCACACAACACACATCACACAACACACATCATACAACACACAACATCACACAACATCACACAACACACATCACGTAACATCACAAATCATACAACACACAACATCATACAACACACATCACACAACACACACCATCATACAACACACATCACACAACACACAACATCACACAACGCACAACATCACACATAACACATCACACATCACACAACACACATCACTTAACATCACAAATCATACAACACACAACATCATACAACACACAACATCACACAACACACAACATCACACAACATACAACATCACAAATCATACAACACACAACATCATACAACACATCACACAACACACATCACACAACACACAACATCACACAGCACACATCACACAACACACAGCATCATGCAACACACAACACACAACATCACACAACACACATCACTTAACATCACAAATCATACAACACACAACACACATCACTTAACATCACAAATCATACAACACACAACATCATGCAACACACAACACACAACATCACACAACACACAACATCACACAACATACAACATCATACAACACACATCACACAACACACAATATCACACAACACACAACATCACACAACATCACACAACATACATCATACAACACACATCACACAACACACAACATCACACATCACACAACATCACACATCACACAACACACAACACACATCACTTAACATCACAAATCATACAACACACAACATCATACAACACACAACATCACACAACACACAACATCACACAACATACAACATCACAAATCATACAACACACAACATCATACAACACAACACACATCACACAACACACAACATCACACAGCACACAACATCACACAACACACAACAACACACAACATCACACAACACACATCACACAACACACAACATCACACAACACACAACATCACACATCACACAACATCACACAACACACAACATCACACAACATCATACAACACACATCACACATCACACAACAACACGCAACATCACACAACATCACACATCACACAACATCACACATCACACAACACACATCACTTAACATCACAAATCATACAACACACAACATCATACAACACACAACATCACACAACACACAACATCACACACCACACATCACTTAACATCACAAATCATACAACACACAACATCACACAACACAACATCACACAACACATAACATCACACAACACATAACATCACACAACACACAACACATAACATCACACAACATTACACAACACATAACATCACACAACACATAACATCACACAACACACAACACATAACATCACACAACATCACACAACACACATCACACATCACACAACAACACACAACATCACACAACACACATCATACAACACACATCACACATCACACAACAACACACAACATCACACAACATCACACATCACACAACACACATCACTTAACATCACAAATCATACAACACACATCATACAACACACAACACACAACATCACACAACATCACACAACACACATCACACATCACACAACACACATCACACAACACACAACATCGCACATCACACAAACACACAACATCACACAATATCACACAACATCACACAACACACAACATCACACAACATCACACAACATCACACAACACACAACATCGCACATCATACAAACATATCGCACATCACACAGAATCACACAACACACATCACACAACACAACATCACACAACACACATCACACAACACATAACATCACACAACATCACACAACATCACACAACATCACACATCACACAACACACATCACTTAACATCACAAATCACAAAACACACAACATCATACAACACACATCACACAACACACAACATCACACAACACACAACATCACACATCACACAACACACAACACACATCACGTAACATCACAAATCATACAACACACAACATCACACAACACACAACATCACACAACATACAACATCATACAACACACATCACACAACACACAATATCACACAACACACAACATCACACAACACACAACATCACACAACATACAACATCACAAATCATACAACACACAACATCATACAACACATCACACAACACACATCACACAACACACAACATCACACAACATCACACAACATCATACAACACACATCACACAACACACATCACACAACACACAACATCACACAACATCATACAACACACATCACACAACACACATCACACAACACACAACATCATACAACACACATCACGTAACATCACACAACACACATCACGTAACATCACAAATCATACAACACACAACATCATACAACACACATCACACAACACACATCACACAACACACATCACACAACACACAACATCATACAACACACATCACACAACACACAACGCACAACATCACACATAACACATCACACATCACACAACACACATCACTTAACATCACAAATCATACAACACACAACATCATACAACACACAACATCACACAACACACATCACACAACATACAACATCACAAATCATACAACACACAACATCATACAACACATCACACAACACACATCACACAACACACAACATCACACAACACACAACATCACACAACATCATACAACACACATCACACAACACACAACATCATACAACACACATCACACAACATCACACATCACACAACACACATCACGTAACATCACAAATCATACAACACACAACATCATGCAACACACAACACACAACATCACACAACACACAACATCACACAACATACAACATCATACAACACACATCACACAACACACAATATCACACAACACACAACATCACACAACATCACACAACATACATCATACAACACACATCACACAACACACAACATCACACATCACACAACATCACACAACACACAACACACATCACTTAACATCACAAATCATACAACACACAACATCATACAACACACAACATCACACAACACACAACATCACACAACATACAACATCACAAATCATACAACACACAACATCATACAACACAACACACATCACACAACACACAACATCACACAGCACACAACATCACACAACACACAACAACACACAACATCACACAACACACATCACACAACACACAACATCACACAACACACAACATCACACATCACACAACATCACACAACACACAACATCACACAACACACAACATCACACAACATCATACAACACACATCACACATCACACAACAACACACAACATCACACAACATCACACATCACACAACATCACACATCACACAACACACATCACTTAACATCACAAATCATACAACACACAACATCATACAACACACAACATCACACAACACACAACATCACACACCACACATCACTTAACATCACAAATCATACAACACACAACATCACACAACACACAACATCACACAACACATAACATCACACAACACATAACATCACACAACACACAACACATAACATCACACAACATTACACAACACATAACATCACACAACACATAACATCACACAACACATAACATCACACAACATCACACAACACACATCACACAACACACATCACACAACATCACACATCACACAACAACACACAACATCACACAACACACATCATACAACACACATCACACAACAACACACAACATCACACAACATCACACATCACACAACACACATCACTTAACATCACAAATCATACAACACACATCATACAACACACAACATCACACAACATCACACAACACACATCACACATCACACAACATCACACAACACACATCACACAACACACAACATCGCACATCACACAAACACACAACATCACACAACATCACACATCACACAACACACAACATCACACAACACACAACATCACACATCACACAACATCACACAACACACAACATCGCACATCATACAAACATATCGCACATCACACAGAATCACACAACACACATCACACAACACAACATCACACAACACACATCACACAACACATAACATCACACAACATCACACAACATCACACAACACACATCACACAACACATAACATCACACAACATCACACAACATCACACAACACACATCACACAACAACACACAACATCACACAACACATAACGTCACACAACATCACACAACACATAACATCACACAACACACATCACACAACACATAACATCACACAACATCACACAACACACATCACACAACACACAACATCACACAACACACATCACTTAACATCACAAATCATACAACACACAACATCATACAACACACAACACACAACATCACACAACACACAACATCACACAACACACAACATCACACATCACACAAACACACAACATCACACAACACACAACATCACACAACATCACACATCACACAACATCACACAACACACAACATCACACAACACACAACATCACACAACATCACACAACACACAACATCGCACATCATACAAACATATCGCACATCACACAGAATCACACAACACACATCACACAACACAGCATCACACAACACACATCACACAACACATAACATCACACAACATCACACAACATCACACAACACACATCACACAACACATAACATCACACAACATCACACAACACACAACACATAACATCACACAACATCACACATCACACAACTACACACATCACACAACACACAACATCATACAATACACAACATCACACATCACACAACACACATCACTTAACATCACAAATCATACAACACACAACACACAACATCACACAACACACAACACACAACATCACACATCACACAACATCACACAACACACAACATCATACAACACACATCACACAACACACAACATCACACAACACACAACATCACACATCACACAACCCACATCACACATCACACAACAACACACAACATCACAAAACACACAACATCATACAACACACATCACACAACATCACACAACACACAACATCACACAACACACATCACTTAACATCACAAATCATACAACACACATCATACAACACACAACACACATCACACAACACACATCATACAACACACAACATCACACAACACACAACATCACACAACACATAACATCACACAACACACAACACAACATCACACAACACATAACATCACACAACATCACACAACACACAACATCACACAACACACATCACACAACACACAACATCACACAACACACAACATCGCACATCATACAAACATATCGCACATCACACAGAATCACACAACACACATCACACAACACAACATCACACAACACACATCACACAACACATAACATCACACAACATCACACAACATCACACAACACACATCACACAACACATAACATCACACAACATCACACAACACACAACATCACACAACATCACACATCACACAACACATAACATCACACAACACATAACATCACACATCACACAACACACAACATCACACAACATCACACAACACAGAACATCACACAACATCACACAACATCACACATCACACAACTACACACATCACACAACACACAACATCATACAACACACATCACACATCACACAACACACATCACTTAACATCACAACATCATACAACACACAACATCACACAACACAAAACATCACACAACATACAACATCATACAACACACATCACACAACACACAACATCACACATCACACAACATCACACAACACACATCACACAACACATAACATCACACAACACACATCACACAACACATAACATCACACAACACATAACATCACACATCACACAACATCACACAACATCACACAACACAACATCACACAACACACATCACACAACACACAACATCACACATCACACAACACATCACACAACATCACATAACACACAACATCACACAACACAACATCACACAACACACAACATCACACAACACACAACATCATACAACACACATCACACATCACACAACAACACACAACATCACACATCACACAACACACAACATCACACAACACACATCACTTAACATCACAAATCATACAACACACAACATCATACAACACACAACATCACACATCACACAACACACAACATCACACATCACACAACATCACACAACACACATCACACAACACACAACATCGCACATCACACAAACACACATCACACAACACACAACATCACACATCACACAACATCACACAACACACATCACACAACATCGCACATCACACAAACACACAACATCACACAACACACAACATCACACAACACACAACATCACACATCACACATCACACAACACACAACATCGCACATCATACAAACATATCGCACATCACACAGAATCACACAACACACATCACACAACACAACATCACACAACACACATCACACAACACATAACATCACACAACATCACACAACATCACACATCACACAACACACAACATCACACAACACATAACATCACACAACATCACACAACATCACACAACACACATCACACAACATCACACAACACATAACATCACACAACACATAACATCACACATCACAGAAACACACAACATCACACAACACAGAACATCACACAACATCACACAACATCACACAACATCACACAACACACAACTACACACAACATCACACAACACACATCACACAACATCACACATCACACAACACATAACATCACACAACACATAGCATCACACAACACATAACATCACACATCACACATCACAGAAACACACAACATCACACAACACAGAACATCACACAACATCACACAACACACAACTACACACAACATCACACAACACACATCACACATCACACAACTACACACAACATCACACAACACACAACATCATACAACACACATCACACATCACACAACAACACACAACATCACACAACATCACACATCACACAACATCACACAATACACATCACTTAACATCACATCATACAACACACAACACACAACATCACACAACACAAAACATCACACAACATACATCATACAACACACATCACACAACACACAACATCACACATCACACAACATCACACAACACACAACATCACACAACACATAACATCACACATCACACAACACACAACATCACACAACACATAACATCACACAACACATAACATCACACAACATCACACAACATCACACAACACACAACATCACACAACACACAACACAACAACACACATCACACAACACATAACATCACACAACACACAACATCAAACATCACACAACACATCACACAACATCACATAACACACATCACACAACACATGACATCACACAACATCACACAACACACAACATCACACAACATCACACAACACATAACATCACACAACATCACACAACACATAACATCACACATCAAACAACACACAACATCACACAACACACAAGATCACACAACATCGCACAACACACAACATCACACAACATCGCACATCACACAACACATAACATCACACAAAATCACAAAACACACAACATCACACATGACACAACATCACACAACACACATCACACAACATCACACAACATCACACAACACTTAACATCACACAACATCACACAACATCACACAACACAACATCACATAACATCACACAACATCACACAACATCACATAACATCACACATCACACAACACAACATCACACAACACATAACATCACACATCACACAACACACAACATCACACAACACACAACATCACACAACATTGCACAACACAGAACATCACACAACATCGCACATCACACAACACATAACATCACACAAAATCACACAACACACAACATCACACAACACATCACACGACACAACATCACACAACACATAACATCACACAACATCACACAACACACAACATCACACAACACACAACATCATACTACACACAACAGACAACATCACACAACACATAACATCACACAACACACAACATCACACAACACACATCACACAACACATAACATCACACAACACACATCACACAACACACATCACACAACATCACACATCACACAACATATAACAACACACAACATCACACAGCACTTAACATCACACAACAACACACAACACATAACATCACACAACACATAACATCACACAACAACACACATCACACAACAACACACAACACACAACATCACACAACACACAACACATAACATCACACAACACACATCACACATCACACAACACATAACATCACACAACAACGCACAACATCACACAACAACACACAACACATAACATCACACAACATCACACAACACATAACAACACACAACACATATCACACAACATCACACAACAACACACAACACATAACATCATACAACATCACACAACACATATCAAACAACATCACACAACATCACACAACACATAACATCACACATCACACATCACACAACATCACACAACATCACACAACACACATCACACAACACAACATCACACAACACACAACATCACACAACACATAACATCACACAACATCACACAACAACACACAACACATAACATCACACAACATCACATAACATCACACAACACATAACATCACACAACACATAACATCACACAACACACAACATCACACAACATCACACAACACATAACATCACACAACAACACACAACATCACACAACAACACACAACACAACATCACACAACATCACACAACACATAACAACACACAACACATAACATCACACAACATCACACAACACATATCAAACAACATCACACAACATCACACAACACATAACATCACACATCACACATCACACAACACACATCACACAACACACAACATCACACAACACAACATCACATAACATCACACAACATCACACAACATCACATAACATCACACATCACACAACACAACATCACACAACACATAACATCACACATCACACAACACACAACATCACACAACACACAACATCACACAACATTGCACAACACAGAACATCACACAACATCGCACATCACACAACACATAACATCACACAAAATCACACAACACACAACATCACACAGCACAACACACGACACAACATCACACAACACATAACATCACACAACATCACACAACACACAACATCATACTACACACAACAGACAACATCACACAACATCACACAACACATAACATCACACAACATCACACAACACACATCACACAACACATAACATCACACAACACACAACACACAACATCACACAACACATAACATCACACAACACATAACATCACACAACACATAAAATCACACAACATCACACAACATCACACAACACACAACATCGCACAACATCACACAACACACAACATCACACATCACACAACACACAACATCACACAACACATAACATCACACAACATCACACAACATCACACAACACACAACATCACACAACACACAACATCACACAACACACAACACACAACATCACACAACACATAACATCACACAACATCACACAACATCACATAACACATAACATCACACAACACATAACATCACACAACATCACACAACACATAACATCACACAACATCACACATCACACAACACATAACATCACATAACACATAAAATCACACATCACACAACATCACACAACACACAACATCACACAACATCACACAACACACAACATCACACAACACACATCACACAACATCACACAACACACAACATCACACAATATCACACAACACACAACATCACACAACATCACACAACATCACACAACATCACACAACACAACATCACACAACATCACACAACACATAGCATCACACAACACATAACATCACACAACACATAGCATCACACAACACAACATCACACAACATCACACAACACATAACATCACACATCACACAACATCACACAACACACAACATCACACAACACATAACATCACACAACACACAACATCACACAACACACATCACACAACACACAACACATAACATCACACAACACACAACATCACACAACACACATCACACAACATCACACAACACACATCACACATCACACAACACACAACATCACACAACACATAACATCACACAACATCACACATCACACAACACACAACATCACACAACATCACACAACACAACATCACACATCACACAACATCACACAACACACATCACACAACACACAACATCACACAACACATAACATCACACAACATCACACAACACACAACATCACACAACACATAACATCACACAACATCACACAACACACATCACACAACATCCCACAACACATAACATCACACAACACATAACATCACACATAACATCACACATCACACAACACATAACAACACACAACATCACACAACATCACAAAACACACAACATCATACATAACATCACACAACATCACACAACACATAACATCACACAACATCACACAACATCACACAACATCACACAACACATAACATCACTCAACATCACACAACACATAACAACACACAACATCACACAACATCACACATCACACAACATCACACAACACATAACAACACATAACATCACACAACATCACACAACATCACACAACACACAACATCACACAACTCACAACATCACACATCACACAACATCACACAACATCACACAACACATAACATCACACAACATCACACAACACACATCACACAACACATAACATCACACAACATCACACATCACACAACATCACACAACACATAACAACACATAACATCACACAACATCACACAACATCACACAACACACAACATCACACATCACACAACACACAACATCACACAACATCACACAACACATAACATCACACAACATCACACAACACACATCACACAACACATAACATCACACAACACACAACACACAACATCACACAACACATAACATCACACAACACATAACATCACACAACACATAAAATCACACAACATCACACAACATCACACAACACACAACATCGCACAACATCACACAACACACAACATCACACATCACACAACACACAACATCACACAACACATAACATCACACAACATCACACAACATCACACAACACACAACATCACACAACACACAACATCACACAACACACAACACACAACATCACACAACACATAACATCACACAACATCACACAACATCACATAACACATAACATCACACAACACATAACATCACACAACATCACACATCACACAACACATAACATCACATAACACATAAAATCACACATCACACAACATCACACAACACACAACATCACACAACATCACACAACATCACACAACACACAACATCACACAACATCACACAACACACATCACACAACATCACACAACACACAACATCACACAATATCACACAACACACAACATCACACAACATCACACAACATCACACAACATCACACAACACAACATCACACAACATCACACAACACATAGCATCACACAACACATAACATCACACAACACATAGCATCACACAACACAACATCACACAACATCACACAACACATAACATCACACATCACACAACATCACACAACACACAACATCACACAACACATAACATCACACAACACACAACATCACACAACACATAACATCACACAACATCACACAACACATAACATCACACAACACACAACATCACACAACACATAACATCACACAACATCACACAACACACATCACACAACATCACACAACACACAACATCACACAACACACATCACACAACATCACACAACACACATCACACATCACACAACACACATCACTCAACACATAACATCACACAACATCACACAACACACATCACACAACACACAACATCACACATCACAAAATTGTATATGTGTATATGAGTGTTATATATGTGTATATGAGTGTTATATATGTGTATATGAGTGTTATATATGTGTATATGAGTGTTATATATGTGTATATGAGTGTTATATATGTGTATATGAGTGTTATATATGTGTATATGAGTGTTATATATGTGTATATGAGTGTTATATGTGTATATGAGTGTTATATATGTGTATATGAGTGTTATATATGTGTATATGAGTGTTATATGTGTATATGAGTGTTATATATGTGTATATGAGTGTTATATATGTGTATATGAGTGTTATATGTGTATATGAGTGTTATATGTGTATATGAGTGTTATATATGTGTATATGAGTGTTATATGTGTATATGAGTGTTATATATGTGTATATGAGTGTTATATATGTGTATATGAGTGTTATATGTGTATATGAGTGTTATATGTGTATATGAGTGTTATATATGTGTATATGAGTGTTATATATGTGTATATGAGTGTTATATGTGTATATGAGTGTTATATATGTGTATATGAGTGTTATATATGTGTATATGAGTGTTATATGTGTATATGAGTGTTATATGTGTATATGAGTGTTATATATGTGTATATGAGTGTTATATGTGTATATGAGTGTTATATATGTGTATATGAGTGTTATATGTGTATATGAGTGTTATATATGTGTATATGAGTGTTATATGTGTATATGAGTGTTATATGTGTATATGAGTGTTATATATGTGTATATGAGTGTTATATGTGTATATGAGTGTTATATATGTGTATATGAGTGTTATATGTGTATATGAGTGTTATATGTGTATATGAGTGTTATATGTGTATATGAGTGTTATATATGTGTATATGAGTGTTATATGTGTATATGAGTGTTATATATGTGTATATGAGTGTTATATGTGTATATGAGTGTTATATGTGTATATGAGTGTTATATATGTGTATATGAGTGTTATATGTGTATATGAGTGTTATATATGTGTATATGAGTGTTATATGTGTATATGAGTGTTATATGTGTATATGAGTGTTATATATGTGTATATGAGTGTTATATATGTGTATATGAGTGTTATATGTGTATATGAGTGTTATATGTGTATATGAGTGTTATATATGTGTATATGAGTGTTATATGTGTATATGAGTGTTATATATGTGTATATGAGTGTTATATGTGTATATGAGTGTTATATGTGTATATGAGTGTTATATGTGTATATGAGTGTTATATATGTGTATATGAGTGTTATATATCTGTATATGAGTGTTATATGTGTATATGAGTGTTATATGTGTATATGAGTGTTATATGTGTATATGAGTGTTATATATGTGTATATGAGTGTTATATGTGTATATGAGTGTTATATGTGTATATGAGTGTTATATATGTGTATATGAGTGTTATATATGTGTATATGAGTGTTATATATGTGTATATGAGTGTTATATATGTGTATATGAGTGTTATATATGTGTATATGAGTGTTATATATGTGTATATGAGTGTTATATGTGTATATGAGTGTTATATGTGTATATGAGTGTTATATATGTGTATATGAGTGTTATATATGTGTATATGAGTGTTATATGTGTATATGAGTGTTATATATGTGTATATGAGTGTTATATGTGTATATGAGTGTTATATGTGTATATGAGTGTTATATATGTGTATATGAGTGTTATATGTGTATATGAGTGTTATATATGTGTATATGAGTGTTATATATGTGTATATGAGTGTTATATGTGTATATGAGTGTTATATATGTGTATATGAGTGTTATATATGTGTATATGAGTGTTATATGTGTATATGAGTGTTATATATGTGTATATGAGTGTTATATATGTGTATATGAGTGTTATATATGTGTATATGAGTGTTATATGTGTATATGAGTGTTATATATGTGTATATGAGTGTTATATATGTGTATATGAGTGTTATATGTGTATATGAGTGTTATATATGTGTATATGAGTGTTATATATGTGTATATGAGTGTTATATATGTGTATATGAGTGTTATATGTGTATATGAGTGTTATATATGTGTATATGAGTGTTATATGTGTATATGAGTGTTATATATGTGTATATGAGTGTTATATGTGTATATGAGTGTTATATATGTGTATATGAGTGTTATATATGTGTATATGAGTGTTATATGTGTATATGAGTGTTATATATGTGTATATGAGTGTTATATATGTGTATATGAGTGTTATATATGTGTATATGAGTGTTATATATGTGTATATGAGTGTTATATATCTGTATATGAGTGTTATATATGTGTATATGAGTGTTATATATGTGTATATGAGTGTTATATAATATCAGACCTTCAGTCTCTACATCTGACTGAAAACGAGTTGTTTGTCATTTCCATGAATCCTAAACACCTTTAAATAACTCAGCACTCACACGGCTGTCCTCTCTTCATCAGGAGTCTGTGAGAACGACAGAAAGAGATGCTATTGTGAACATGCGATGGGGGATAAAATAGCACCCGGGATGTGTTGTCATGGAAACAGCATCAGCGATGCGCGGGGGAACGGCGTGGCGCTCAGGAAAGTGCGACTTGGCAAAGATGTTCTGTGTCATTTTGTCATTCACACGCCGCGCTCGCAGACCATCAGCACATTTTCAGCACAGTTGCATAATAAACGTGTTCAGAGAGAGAGAGAGAGAGAGAGAGAGAGAGAGAGAGAAGAGGCGAGGAAGCGATCATTAAAGGACAAGTTCAACTCAGCAGCATCAGCGAGAGCGTTGCCATAGCAACCACTTCTACCTTTAGTCAGCGTGTAACATAAGAGATTTTACCAAAAAGTCAGTGTGTGTGTATGTGTGTGTGTGTGTGTGTACAATAACAATAACAAAAATAATAATAATAATAATATATTGATTAATCACTGTATCATTTGCCTTTTTTATTTATTGCAATATTATCACCCAGTTTTACCTGCATTCTTCTTCCTCTTCTTCTAGTTTGTTCCTAAAAAGGATTAAAATTTTCTGACAATAGAATAATACAGTTATTAGCTATATTTGTATAAAATAAAAACTTTTCTAGTCATAATTACAAATATTTTATAGATTTTAAATATTTTATATTTTTTATATAATAGATTTTATATTATTTTTATTTATTTATTTATAATTTGGCATTATTATGATTTTCTTTTCTAGCAGCACTTATTTCCTTGTTGGGTTCAACCTTTACATTTTATATTTTTTATATTATTTTTATTTATTTTTTTAATTTATTTTAATTAATTAATTAATTTATTTATTTACTTATTTATTTACTTATTTATTGGCATCATTATAATTTTTGTTTTCCTATAGCACATTGTTTTTTTTCCCATTGGGTTCAACCAGGTTTACATTTTTGAGCAGTAAACATGGGGGTGGAGTCTATTCCATGATTGACAGGAGGGATGACAACAAAACCACAAAATATTTATTTATTTTTAATTAAATGGATCATCAGGTGAGAAACCTGAGTACATGAACATCTTACAATGTAAAAGGTTCTATTTTCAGTTCCAGTTGATAATAAATCCATAAATTGGACCTGTTTAAGTACATTAATAAATAGAGGAGCTAATATTTAACATGAAGGCAGATATGTGTTAAAACAGACGTCTTTGGGGACGTGAGCTCCTGACTGGTCCGTTCGAAACAGACTGGGGTTAATCAACTCTGCTGAAAAGTTTCCACTGGAGACGTGTTTCTTTATAAATGTTTTTGGTCAATCTATGAAGCGAAATAAGAAGTCAAGCATTCCCTTCAGGTCCAGAAATCACATCCACATCCGCTGTGAGTTTATTTTCCGTCTGAAACATTTGAAAACTGTCAGTGGTTTCTACACAAACACCTCCAGAGAACATCCAGCACTTTAACTGATCAGCGTGAGGAAGTAGGCGAGGTGTGGTGCAGCTTTTACACACACACACACAGTGTTAAGTGGCGGGTCTCAGAGATGCTGTGACGTGTGAATCTTCTGTCTTAATCTTTAAGTGCATCATTTTCTTCTCTTCAGTAGAAACAAAAAGACAAAGGCCTGGTGTGAAAGCCTTGAGTAGAGAAATGACATGACTCCATTCTCTTAATTCCTCCTGCACTGCATTAAATAATCCATTACTGACTCTGTGTGTGTGTGTGTGTGTGAGAAAAGGAGGACATGTGCAGAGGTTATGACAGAGGTGTGGGGATTTTCTAAATGAATATGAACCAGGATTGGATCATTTCTTCATCTTCTCCCTTATTAAATATACTGTTATATATGAATATGCATGATATGCAAATCAGAAACGCCCCCACTGTCATCCATTATGGCTTCCTACTAGTATCACTAGGGTTTGTTCATTTGTTTAGACAGAGAGCTAACTGCTTAGCTCATACAGAAACATTCACAGAAACCACGCCTCCTTCAGTGGTTCTCAGGGGTACAAAGGCCATGCCTCTTTGACTGGATCTGATGAGTACAAGGCCACGCCTTCTTCAGTAGTTCTCATAGGTACAAAGGCCATGCCTTCTTTACAAGATCTCATGGGTACAAAAGCCACACCTCCTTTACTGAGTCTCATGAGTGCAAAGGCCACACCTCCTTCACAGGATCTCATAGGCCACACCTCTTTAATTGGATCTAAAGGATACAACAGCCACACCTTCTTCACTGCGATGGACAGATACAGAGGCCAAGTTTCCATCTACATCAGAACCAATGTACACCCAGAACGAAATAAGTTAAGCTAAGCTAGGCTAA
>NC_080717.1:1640000-1652500 GCF_019097595.1 Hemibagrus wyckioides | reverse complement strand
GTGTTGTGTTGTGGTTTAGTGTGTTGTGTTGTGGTTTAGTGTGTTGTGTTGTGTTGTGGTTTAGTGTGTTGTGTTGTGTTGTGGTTTAGTGTGTTGTGTTGTGGTTTAGTGTGTTGTGTTGTGGTTTAGTGTGTTGTGTTGTGTTGTGGTTTAGTGTGTTGTGTTGTGTTTAGTGTGTTGTGTTGTGTTGTGGTTTAGTGTGTTGTGATGTGGTTTAGTGTGTTGTGTTGTGGTTTAGTGTGTTGTGTTGTGGTTTAGTGTGTTGTGTTGTGGTGTAGTGTGTTGTGTTTAGTGCGTTGTGTTGTGTTGTGGTTTAGTGTGGTGTGCTGTGGTTTAGTGTGTTGTGTTGTGTTGTGGTTTAGTGTGTTGTGTTGTGGTTTAGTGTGGTGTGTTGTGTTGTGTTTAGTGTGTTGTGTTGTGGTTTAGTGTGTTGTGCTGTGGTTTAGTGTGTTGTGTTGTGGTTTAGTGTGTTGTGTTGTGGTTTAGTGTGTTGTGCTGTGGTTTAGTGTGTTGTGTTGTGGTTTAGTGTGTTGTGTTGTGGTTTAGTGTGTTGTGTTGTGGTTTAGTGTGTTGTGTTGTGGTTTAGTGTGTTGTGTTGTGGTTTAGTGTGTTGTGTTGTGTTGTGGTTTAGTGTGTTGTGTTGTGGTTTAGTGTGTTGTGTTGTGGTTTAGTGTGTTGTGTTGTGGTTTAGTGTGGTGTGCTGTGGTTTAGTGTGTTGTGTTGTGTTGTGGTTTAGTGTGTTGTGTTGTGGTTTAGTGTGTTGTGTTGTGCTGTGGTTTAGTGTGTTGTGTTGTGGTTTAGTGTGTTGTGTTGTGGTTTAGTGTGGTGTGTTGTGGTTTAGTGTGTTGTGTTGTGGTTTAGTGTGTTGTGTTGTGGTTTAGTGTGTTGTGCTGTGTTGTGGTTTAGTGTGTTGTGTTGTGGTTTAGTGTGTTGTGTTGTGTTGTGGTTTAGTGTGTTGTGTTGTGGTTTAGTGTGTTGTGTTGTGTTGTGGTTTAGTGTGTTGTGCTGTGGTTTAGTGTGTTGTGTTGTGTTGTGGTTTAGTGTGTTGTGTTGTGGTTTAGTGTGTTGTGTTGTGTTGTGGTTTAGTGTGTTGTGCTGTGGTTTAGTGTGTTGTGTTGTGGTTTAGTGTGTTGTGTTGTGGTTTAGTGTGTTGTGTTGTGGTTTAGTGTGTTGTGTTGTGGTTTAGTGTGTTGTGTTGTGGTTTAGTGTGTTGTGTTGTGGTTTAGTGTGTTGTGTTGTGGTTTAGTGTGTTGTGTTGTGTTTAGTGTGTTGTGTTGTGGTTTAGTGTGTTGTGTTGTGGTTTAGTGTGTTGTGTTGTGGTTTAGTGTGTTGTGTTGTGGTTTAGTGTGTTGTGTTGTGGTTTAGTGTGTTGTGTTGTGGTTTAGTGTGTTGTGTTGTGTTGTGGTTTAGTGTGTTGTGTTGTGGTTTAGTGTGTTGTGTTGTGGTTTAGTGTGTTGTGTTGTGGTTTAGTGTGTTGTGTTGTGTTGTGGTTTAGTGTGTTGTGTTGTGGTTTAGTGTGTTGTGTTGTGGTTTAGTGTGTTGTGTTGTGTTGTGGTTTAGTGTGTTGTGTTGTGTTGTGGTTTAGTGTGTTGTGTTGTGGTTTAGTGTGTTGTGTTGTGGTTTAGTGTGTTGTGTTGTGTTGTGGTTTAGTGTGTTGTGTTGTGGTTTAGTGTGTTGTGTTGTGGTTTAGTGTGTTGTGTTGTGGTTTAGTGTGTTGTGTTGTGGTTTAGTGTGTTGTGTTGTGGTTTAGTGTGTTGTGTTGTGGTTTAGTGTGTTGTGTTGTGTTTAGTGTGTTGTGTTGTGGTTTAGTGTGTTGTGCTGTGGTTTAGTGTGTTGTGTTGTGGTTTAGTGTGTTGTGTTGTGGTTTAGTGTGTTGTGTTGTGTTTAGTGTGTTGTGTTGTGGTTTAGTGTGTTGTGTTGTGGTTTAGTGTGTTGTGTTGTGGTTTAGTGTGTTGTGTTGTGGTTTAGTGTGTTGTGTTGTGGTTTAGTGTGTTGTGTTGTGGTTTAGTGTGTTGTGTTGTGGTTTAGTGTGGTGTGTTGTGTTGTGGTTTAGTGTGTTGTGTTGTGTTGTGGTTTAGTGTGTTGTGTTGTGGTTTAGTGTGTTGTGTTGTGGTTTAGTGTGTTGTGTTGTGTTTAGTGTGTTGTGTTGTGGTTTAGTGTGTTGTGTTGTGGTTTAGTGTGTTGTGTTGTGGTTTAGTGTGTTGTGTTGTGGTTTAGTGTGTTGTGTTGTGTTTAGTGTGTTGTGTTGTGGTTTAGTGTGTTGTGTTGTGGTTTAGTGTGTTGTGTTGTGTGTGTTGTGTTGTGGTTTAGTGTGTTGTGCTGTGGTTTAGTGTGTTGTGTTGTGGTTTAGTGTGTTGTGTTGTGGTTTAGTGTGTTGTGTTGTGGTTTAGTGTGTTGTGTTGTGGTTTAGTGTGTTGTGTTGTGGTTTAGTGTGTTGTGTTGTGGTTTAGTGTGTTGTGTTGTGGTTTAGTGTGTTGTGTTGTGGTTTAGTGTGTTGTGTTGTGGTTTAGTGTGTTGTGTTGTGTTGTGGTTTAGTGTGTTGTGTTGTGGTTTAGTGTGTTGTGTTGTGGTTTAGTGTGTTGTGTTGTGTTGTGGTTTAGTGTGTTGTGTTGTGGTTTAGTGTGTTGTGTTGTGGTTTAGTGTGTTGTGCTGTGGTTTAGTGTGTTGTGTTGTGGTTTAGTGTGTTGTGTTGTGGTTTAGTGTGGTGTGCTGTGGTTTAGTGTGTTGTGTTGTGGTTTAGTGTGTTGTGTTGTGGTTTAGTGTGTTGTGTTGTATTTAGTGTGTTGTGTTGTGTTGTGGTTTAGTGTGTTGTGTTGTGGTTTAGTGTGGTGTGCTGTGGTTTAGTGTGTTGTGTTGTGGTTTAGTGTGTTGTGTTGTGGTTTAGTGTGTTGTGTTGTGGTTTAGTGTGGTGTGCTGTGGTTTAGTGTGTTGTGTTGTGGTTTAGTGTGTTGTGTTGTGTTGTGGTTGTGTGTGGTTTAGTGGGTGTGTGTGTGTGTGTGTGGTGGTTTAGTGTGTTGTGTTGTGGTTTAGTGTGTTGTGTTGTGGTTTAGTGTGGTGTGTTGTGGTTTAGTGTGTTGTGTTGTGGTTTAGTGTGTTGTGTTGTGTTGTCGTTTAGTGTGTTGTGTTGTGGTTTAGTGTGTTGTGTTGTGGTTTAGTGTGTTGTGTTGTGGTTTAGTGTGTTGTGTTGTGTTTAGTGTGTTGTGTTGTGGTTTAGTGTGTTGTGTTGTGGTTTAGTGTGTTGTGTTGTGGTTTAGTGTGTTGTGTTGTGTTTAGTGTGTTGTGTTGTGTTGTGGTTTAGTGTGTTGTGTTGTGGTTTAGTGTGTTGTGTTGTGGTTTAGTGTGTTGTGTTGTGGTTTAGTGTGTTGTGTTGTGGTTTAGTGTGTTGTGTTGTGTTTAGTGTGTTGTGTTGTGGTTTAGTGTGTTGTGTTGTGGTTTAGTGTGTTGTGTTGTGGTTTAGTGTGTTGTGTTGTGTTTAGTGTGTTGTGTTGTGTTTAGTGTGTTGTGTTGTGGTTTAGTGTGTTGTGCTGTGGTTTAGTGTGTTGTGTTGTGGTTTAGTGTGTTGTGTTGTGGTTTAGTGTGGTGTGTTGTGTTGTGTTTAGTGTGTTGTGTTGTGTTGTGGTTTAGTGTGTTGTGCTGTGGTTTAGTGTGTTGTGTTGTGGTTTAGTGTGTTGTGTTGTGGTTTAGTGTGGTGTGCTGTGGTTTAGTGTGTTGTGTTGTGGTTTAGTGTGTTGTGTTGTGTTTAGTGTGTTGTGTTGTGGTTTAGTGTGTTGTGTTGTGGTTTAGTGTGTTGTGCTGTGGTTTAGTGTGTTGTGTTGTGGTTTAGTGTGTTGTGTTGTGGTTTAGTGTGTTGTGTTGTGGTTTAGTGTGTTGTGTTTAGTGTGTTGTGTTGTGTTGTGGTTTAGTGTGGTGTGCTGTGGTTTAGTGTGTTGTGTTGTGTTGTGGTTTAGTGTGTTGTGTTGTGGTTTAGTGTGTTGTGTTGTGGTTTAGTGTGTTGTGTTGTGGTTTAGTGTGGTGTGCTGTGGTTTAGTGTGTTGTGTTGTGTTGTGGTTTAGTGTGTTGTGTTGTGGTTTAGTGTGTTGTGTTGTGCTGTGGTTTAGTGTGTTGTGTTGTGGTTTAGTGTGTTGTGTTGTGGTTTAGTGTGGTGTGTTGTGTAAACACAGTGAGTCAGTAAATTTGCTCTTATTAAATGAATTAGTTTTTTTATTTAAAGATGAATCCACATTCGGCTTGTAAAGACTCGGAGCTCCAAGAAGAAACGAAAACAAAAAGCCGCTCTTAAAGCCTTAAACTCTGTTTGTGTTGTGGACGAGCTGACGGTCAGATCAGACTGATTTATTGACCAAAATATTAAAAGAGAATAACTACACAAAGTGCAAAAACACAAAAATAAACAAAGAGGCATATTGAAAAATGATGGCTGCTCATTGTTCTACAATTCATCAGCAGATGTTAAACAGCCTCAGTCGCACAACTTTATGGGGAAAACAACAACAACCACTAAATCTTGATGAATTATGGAGGAAGCGTCTCTCAGATCGGTGTGAATAAATCCGCAGATCTCCGTCATCTAGATTTTATACTCCCTTGTTGTCAGTGTAGATTCAATCCACGCTCTCCTGCGCTTCCTTTTCATTCGTTTTGGTTAAATCCGGGTCTCGGCGAGGAACGACGAGCCGAAGCCTGGAAGAAATCGATGCTGAGCTTCTCAAGGAAAGATCTCAGAGGGGATTCGTCAGAAATGCCAGAATATTCAGTTCAATAGAAACTGACGCAGAAAAGGTCAGGCACTCCTCCTGTTGTCCCTCAGAGGAGAGCGTAAACTCTCATCTCAGAGCCGTCACCCAGTCGTCTGGCTCTCGCCGCTCAAAACTGTTAAAACTACAGAGACTCGCGGTGAAGACGTTCATCTGCTGCCTGACATTTAACTAGCAACACCTCATGAAGCCGCGGCGCTGCTATTAAAATTGGCTAGCTCCAATTGTTCCTCTGTGTTTCTGCAATAACATCATTAAAGGAGCCATATGTATTTTGTCTCTATGTGTGTAATAGAATACAAGGCAGAATTTCAAGGAAAATTTACAGTCATTAAGAGCTTATTATAACGGCAATCCGGAATGAGATGTTCAGCATGGAGATGTGGATGTGATGATGATGGTGTGAGGAGGAGGAGGAGGGTTTTGTCCACGGTCTTTTCAGATTGAACTACAATAGCGTCTACATTCACTATCTTGATTTATTCTTTTGCAAACTGTCTAACTGTAAGAACAAAGAAGTAAAAGAAAATGCCATATATAAGGCAGTAGAAACGATCTGCGCTCTGGTCTGATGTGAAGAGCCCACGCTCTGCCCTCTGCTTTTCACACTCTGCCTCTGACAGCACCTTATTACTTGCAAGAAATAGATTTGTAATTTTAATTTATTACAATGCGAACAATGAAGGAGCCGTTAAGGGCCTAGAGAATTATTGCCCAAGGAAATAAAGTCCAATTACACTCTTGCTCTCCTTCTCCTTATGAATCAGCTGGATATTAAAGTGGAATGAAAAGCATCTGGTGCTGTAAATACACCGCAAACGACACACACCGCATCCGATCGCATGGATTTTCAATTTTAGCAGATAATTAGGACTGTCTGGATATTGACTGAGCTGGAAAATAGCTGAACAAGCTAACACCCGCCGCTTTATATTTACAATCTGCAGCAGAAATATTGGCACCCTTCATAAAAACGGGTTTAAAGAAATAAATAGGTTTTGGAGAAAAAACGTCTTGTATTGCACACATGATAGAAATGGCAAGCGTCGACATTTTCACATTTTAATAATTATAATCCTTTTATTTTTTAAATGGAGAATATCTGCTGAGCTTTTCTCACTCTCATTTTAATTACTTGCAGAGAAATGACTAATAAAATCCAGACTGGATTCATCACTGGCTCTGTGTGTGTGTGAGTGTGTGTTTGTGTGTGTGTGTGCAAAAATGATTATCTATGCAAAAACAGTGTGTGTCCATCAGTGCGTGTGTGTGTGTGTGTGTGTGTGTGTGTGTGTCCATCAGTGTGTTTATGGCAATCACACACTGCCATCATGTGGAACTATCTGGAGCTAAAAGAGGAAATTGAAGAGGAAATGAAAGTTCAGGAATTTGGGAAACTTGTCAGAATAATGATGGATGCTATGTTGCCAATAATAATAGTAGAGTAATAATAATATTAATAATAATAGTAATAATAATTCCATTAATTCCCAGGTTGTGATCCTTAAATTTCAAATCAAATCATCTTACATGTTTATGATCTGTGTGATTTTTTTAATAAACACAAAGACTTTTTGGAAATATGGAATAAATGTTTGGAAAAAAATTAACATGAACCATGGAGTTAACCTAGTCTCTCTATAATGACAAAGAAAGAAAGAAAGAAAGAAAGAAAGAAAGAAAGAAAGAAAGAAAGAAAGAAAGAAAGACAGGCAGACAAACAGACAGAAAGAAAGAAAGAAAGAAAGAAAGAAAGAAAGAAAGAAAGAAAGAAAAAGAAAGAACATTTTAATGGAAGATTCTGTGGAGAGCATTAACACAGAACCAGCTCAGTTCTCAGGTGTAAACAGAACAAGTGTTATATTTCCAGATTTATGGCTGTGTGTGGATTAGCCTCAAAATAACTAAATAATTAAACAAAAAGGTCAGAGTGAAAAGCTAACAGCTAGCCGAGCTGCTACTGCGCCATCTTGAAGACTCTGCCATTTTGGAAACACCGCCCCCTTGGTTTCTCCAATCAGAGAGGATCTCCTCCAGAAGTCTGTAAGATAGTGTAAAACATTCCGATGTTTCAACTACACAAAACTAATATTAAACAATGTGTTGTTTAAAAGCACGAGTAGATGAAAAAAGAAAAGAAAACAAAGTCAATTAGATAAATAAATAAAATATTCTGAATGGGTTATTTACTTAGAGAGCAGTGTAGTGAGTGTAAATGATCGCCAGGTGGCAGCAGCGCACCGAGACTTCTGTTTCCATAGAAACGCCAGGCACAAAACAGGAAGATTCCCGGAAGAGGCGCGTGTTCAATATTAATAAAGCCGAATAAATATAGATCATTTACGTGTTTATTAATTTAGATATTAATTAATAATTAAACAGATCTTAATGGATTATTCACCGCCGAAGAAGAGGAGCAGACTTCCGCGGGAAGTGTGGAAATGGCTGCAGAGTCTCGAGCTGGCCATCTCACCTAGAAACATCCGGAGGTCAGAAAAATATAAATAAATAATATCATTTAAAATGGTCGACATATAAATACGATTTTTTTTATATTATTTTGGAGATTTGCTTATTTGTTTTGTTTTATTTCTTTTGTCTCATGCACGTCAATACACGAATTATTTTTTACAAAAATAATTATAAATAAAAAAAAAAATATTTAAAAAAATCGAATAAACAATCATTTAGAAATAAAATAAATTTAAACAAGATTTTGCTGATAAAAATATCAAATTCTTAAACTTACACAAACTTCAGAAACTATCTAACTTAGATAAAATGAACCGTTTAACACCAACATGTGGATCTATCTATCTATCTATCTATCTATCTATCTATCTATCTATCTATCTATCTATCTGTCTGTCTGTCTATCTCTCCATTCATCCATCCATTCATTCATCCATCTATCTATCTTCATATTAAACCCTAGTGTTTATTACTACACAATACAGTTACTAAAACAAAAATGAAGTAAAGATTTATAGCTTGTAACAAAATAAACATAAAGTACATTGTTCTATAAATTCTCCAGAGTCTGACCCACTGACCCACTGACTATCATCTGTCTCTGGCTGTGTTTTAGAGATTTCTCTAACGGATGTCTGGTGGCAGAGATTTTTTCCTGGTATTTCCCCGAGGATTTCTCTCTACACTCGTACCATAACGGAGTGTCACTCGGGACCAAGCAGAGCAACTGGTCTCAGATTGAGAAGGTCAGCATCTGTCTGACTGTCCACTTATTTAGATCTTCAGTTAGTAAGGAATAAAACAGTGTGTGTGTGTGTGTGTGTGTGCATGTGTGTAATGCAGAACTCAACAGCAAACATTACAAACACTTCTTGTCTGTATGTTTATGTATGATGTGTGTGTGTGTGTGTGTGTAAGCAGGTGTTGGTGAAGCGGCGCATCAGTTTGATGAAGGAATCGATTAATGGTACGATTCACTGCAAACCAGGAGCAGCCGAGGCTTTAATTCAGGAGATTTACACACTACTGACTAACAGGAGGCAAGACACACACACACACACACTAATATTTACAGATCCCTGTTCTACTTTGCTCTGTTTTGTGTTCTGTAATCTTTATCTCATCTTTATCAGTGGGTTTATGAAATCTTTATTAATATTAGATATTTAAATATCTTTACTACATTTACAGAAAATACATCAGGTCTGGACTGAACAGAAATCTGCAGGATTTAAATATTAGTACAAATATTCATGTTTCATAATTCATTTTCAGAGTTACTGCAGTTCAGAATATATCCAGTAGGTGGCGATAATGATTCAACAATAATATACAGACACAGTGCTTTTTTATATTTTTTATATTATCACACAAACAATAAGTCACAGGAGTTTATGCTTCTTTGCAGTTTCTCCTTGTGTCTTTTAACCTGATTATATTATTATTTTAACCTGGTATTAAAGCTGAAGGGAGAGAATAAAGAGAGCCTGGTGAAGGAAACACTGTTTATACACTTTATTGCCAAAAGTTTTGGGACACGCCTCCAAATCACTGAGTTCAGGTGTTGTTTTTCAGGAGTTTGGCTCGGCCCCTTAGTTCCACTGAAAGGACAATTTCATGCTCTTTGTGGGAACAGTTTGGGGATGACCCCTTCTTGTTCCAACATGACTGCACACAAGTGACCAAAGCAAGGTCCATAAAGACATGGATGAGTGAGTTTGGTGTGGAGGAACTTGACTGGCCTGCACAGAGTCCTGACCTCACACTACACTCACTCAGTATTTCTAAAAAGGTGAAATAAAAAGATGGGTTCTGTATCACAGGAATATCATGGCCTCTGTCCAAAATGTGTGAATGTAAAATCTGCAGAGCCATGTGTCAGTGGTTCAGTGATACACCAACTACGACTTAAACCTTGAGTCTTCGACTGTTGCGTCTCTGCAGGATCCAGACTGTCCAGGAGGAGGCGCTGGACTTCAGCGATCAGAGTTATCAGGAGCATCTGCCCATGGTGGCTCGAGCCACGGCGTCTAAAGCCATCAAAAATAACCTGCGTCTGAGTGAAGAGCTGGCTGAGAACAACATCAGCACCACGCAGAGCAAAATCCACAACATCATCCACCGGCACGTGGAGCTCCGGAGAGAGGAGAGGATCCAGAACCCTCGTAATTCATTTACACACACACACACTATTCATTCTCACACAACTCAGACATTAGAGAAATACTCTTTAAAAGAGTTACAGACTAATCACCTTGCTCATGTCTTAAATTATTTACACGTCAGGTTAAAAACTAGGATTAGACTTTAAAATTCCTTTAAATCTGTTTGTCCTTTTTTTTTATCTTTTTTTTTGTATCTGATTTCGGATTGTTGTTTTAAAGTAATGAGTGACCTCTCTGAGTCTGATCACAGTGTAGAGGCAGGTACATGAGTGTTTAGGTGTGTTTAGGTGAACACTTATTAGCTACATAAAATACATTAACACATTTTTTTTTCTTTCCAGAGCTTCATTATACAGTAGGTTTTATCTGAACACATTTCAGGGCTTTTAGGTATAGCTTGGCTTTCTAAATGAAAATTATAATCAGTGGAGATAAATGCCAGTGTTCATGTGATTATAGTGATCCAACTTAGTGCTTGGGCCCCGAATATCGCTGCTTGTATGCACTTATGCCTGTACTGTATAAATTATTATTATTATTATTATTATTATTATTATTATTATTATTGTTGTTGTTGTTGCTGTTGTTGCTGTTGTATTTGACAGTGTTAGTGATTTTGATGTCTCATATGTATCTCATTGTATTATTTAGATTTAGTTCTTTGAGGAAAAAAACACATTATTATTATTTTTTCCATTTTTCCCTTTTTCAAAATATCTGAAAAGCTCTAATATTTCAGAAATACTTTAGATTTAGTTTCTCAGATCAGATTTCAGGGTTTGAAGTTAGAAAATAAATAGCATGTTCATGTAATTATAGTGATGAGATGCAGTGCTTGGGCCCCGAACATCGCTGCTACTATCAGTGTTGTTGTTATTAGTAGTAGTAATGGAGTTATAATATTAAATTTGGTTTAATTGTTTATATTTACTTTATTATTAGTTGAATTAGTAATTCTGTGACTGTTCTTTGGCCTTCTTTGTTTATTTATTGCTGAGCAGTGGAGTTTTATGTTGTTTTTTGTCTAACAGATCGTTTTAATGTGAAGCCCACGTTGGGAGAGCAGGCTGTCCGACTGCCACCATCACACACACGCACACCACTATTATCATCATCATCATCTTCTTCACCATCTTCACCTGTAAGATTACAGAATTACTCAAAACACTCAACACTCAAAACAGAGAAGTATTAAGAATAGTAGCTCATCTTCGGCTCGAATGATGAATCAGATTCACAGTACTGATAAGTAGCTCAGATGATCTGCAGCTCTACTATGGTCAGATCTGCTGTTATAGAAAACTAATCAACACCTTCTGACCAATCAGAACACAGAACTCCCCAACGCTGTGGAATAAAGGAAATTAATTCATTCAGGGATTTTAGAGTCTGATTATGGTGATGCTGATTAACTGTGTTCTTTCTGTGTGTGTGTGTGTGTTTGTGTGTGTGTGTGTGTGTGTGTGTGTTTGTGTGTGTGTGTGTTTCCAGCATGGTGACTGATGGGAGTCGCAACACACTCCGCAGGGATCAGATTTCCTCTCCACCTCCGACTTTGGAAATAGCAAGCTCTTAGTAAAAGACGATTAAACAATAAAGATATTTACTGTATTTATGATCAGACTGAATGAACACAAGCTCCACATCACAGCCAATCAGCCTCCAGTTCAGCTTCATGAGGAGTGTGTAATGAGACATAACGATTAAAGCTTCCATTAGGTGTTAGCTACATTAGCCTCGTAGCTCCAGGATGTTTTAGCTAATGGACTAGGTTTAGAGGAGCTGAACTGATAGAACAGCTGAGTGATGTGAAGTGTGTGAACAATAATAAATCACCATACCTTAGATCTTTATTATTGCAGTTATACACATATTCTTAAAAATATTTGTAAAATGTTAAAATATTTAGGGGAGAAGTCTGATACACAAACTCACGGTAGGAAAAATATTCACATGAAAAAAGTGAATGTGATTAATTTCTTTTTAAATCAGCCTTTTCTTTTGTATGTTTTGGGCAAAGCTTCACTCCAGCTGTTTAAACTGCTTTCAATAATATACACTACATTGCCAAAAGTTTTGGGACATCTGCCTTTACATGCACATGAATGTAATATGGAGTTGTCTCGCCCTTTGCAGCTATAACAGCTTCAACTCTTCTGGGAAGGCTTTCCACAAGGTTTAGGAGTGTGTTTATGGGAATTTTTGACCATTCCTCTAGAAGCACATTTGTGAGGTCAGGCACTGATGTTGGATGAGAAGGTCTGTCTCTCAGTCTCCGCTCTAATTCATCCCAAAGGTGTTCTATGGGGTTGAGGTCAGGACTCTGTGCAGGCCAGTCAAGTTCCTCCACACCAAACTCACTCATCCATGTCTTTATGGACCTTGCTTTGGTCACTGGTGTGCAGTCATGTTGGAACAGGAAGGGGTCATCCCCAAACTGTTCCCACAAAGAGCATGAAATTGTCCAAAATGTCTTGGTATGAAGCTGAAGCATTAAGAGTTCCTTTCACTGGAACTAAGGGGCCGAGCCCAACTCCTGTGAATGTGTGTCCCAAAACTTTCGTCAATATAGTGCACCACACTGGATTTATTAATTATAATATTTAAATTATAACATGAGGCTGAACTTGAAATTATAAATCAATCATTAAATCAAGCAGTGCATGAAAAATAATCAGATGTTTCATAAAGTCTATGTTCTTGAGTCATCCTGTACTTGTGTTCATCTTGTTAAGTGCTCTTTAGAACATAAATGCTCCGCCCCCCAGGGGTGTGTCTTCTTGTATATTTCTGGCACCAACATGCTTTGTCTATGTTTTTTTCCCCTTTGCATCCTCACACACATTAAAAGTTGAAGTTATTAATAAAAATAAAAAAAGATGCTGGGGATTTGGAGACCCCTCTGGTGGAAAGATGTCACTACAGGGATCTCAGTGGAAAACTGATCCAAATCAACTTTTTATTTAAGACTTCAATCTGTTCTAACCTGCAGTTTCAGAGGCGGGGTTTAGTCCTCACTTCACTGTGTTTCAGTAAAATCCATCACCTGCTTCTGGAGCTAAAGCTTAAAAGTTTTATTATTTTCCGAAAAACTCCATAATTCCTAGTT
>NC_080717.1:1627500-1635000 GCF_019097595.1 Hemibagrus wyckioides | reverse complement strand
AGTAATAGTGTGAGTAATAGTGTACTATAGTGAGAGTAATAGTGTACTACAGTGAGAGTAATAGTGCACTACAGTGAGAGTAATAGTGTACAATATTGAGAGTAACAGTGTACTATAGTGTGAGTAATAGTGCACAATAATGAGAGTAATAGTGTAATATAGTGTGAGTTATAGTGTACAATATTGAGAGTAATAGTGTAATATAGTGAGAGTAATAGTGTACTACAGTGTGAGTAATAGTGTACTATAGCGTGAGAAATAGTGTACTATACTGAGAGTAATAGTGTACTATAGTGAGAGTAATAGTGCACTGTAGTGAGAGTAATAGTGTACAATATTGAGAGTAATAATGTAATATAGTGTGAGTAATAGTGTACAATATTGAGAGTAATAGTGTACTATAGTGTGAGTAATAGTGTACTATACTGAGAGTAATAGTGAACTATAGTGTGAGTAATAGTGAGAGTAAAAGTGCACTATACTGAGAGTAATAGTGTACTATACTGTGAGTAATAGTGCACTATAGTGAGAGTAATAGTGTACAATATTGAGAGTAATAGTGTACTATACTGTGAGTAATAGTGTACTATATTGAGAGTAATAGTGTACTACAGTGAGAGTAATAGTGTACAATATTGAGAGTAATAGTGTACTATACTGTGAGTAATAGTGTACTATAGTGAGAGAAGTAGTGTACAATATTGAGAGTAATACTGTACTATAGTGTGAGTAATAGTGTACTACAGTATGAGTAATAGTGTACTACAGTGAGAGTAATAGTGTACTATAGTGAGAGAAGTAGTGTACAATATTGAGAGTAATACTGTACTATAGTGTGAGTAATAGTGTACTACAGTGAGAGTAATAGTGTACAATATTGAGAGTAATAATGTAATATAGTGTGAGTAATAGTGTACAATATTGAGAGTAATAGTGTACTATAGTGAGAGTAATAGTGAACTATAGTGTGAGTAATAGTGAGAGTAAAAGTGCACTATATTGTGAGTAATAGTGTACTATAGTGAGAGAAGTAGTGTACTATAGTGTGAGTAATAGTGTACTATAGTGAGACTAATAGTGTTCTATAGTGAGCGTAATAGTGTACTATAGTGAGAGTAATAGTGTACTATAGTGAGAGTAATAGTGTATTATAGTGTAAGTAATAGTGTACTATAGTGAGAGTAATAGTGTACTATAGTGTGAGTAACAGTGTACTATAGTGAGATTAATAGTGTGAGTAATAGTGTAGTATAGTGAGAGAAGTAGTGTACTATAGTGTGAGTAATAGTGTACTATAGTGAGACTAATAGTGTTCTATAGTGAGCGTAATAGTGTACTATAGTGAGAGTAATAATGTACTATAGTGAGAGTAATAGTGTATTATAGTGTAAGTAATAGTGTACTATAGTGTGAGTAATAGTGTACTATAGTGAGACTAATAGTGTTCTATAGTGAGCGTAATAGTGTACTATAGTGAGAGTAATAGTGTACTATAGTGAGAGTAATAGTGTATTATAGTGTAAGTAATAGTGTACTATAGTGAGAGTAATAGTGTACTATAGTGTGAGTAACAGTGTACTATAGTGAGATTAATAGTGTGAGTAATAGTGTAGTATAGTGAGAGTAATAGTGTACTACAGTGAGAGTAATAGTGTACTATAGTGTGAGTAATAGTGTACTATAGTGAGGGTAATAGTGTACTATAGTGAGAGTAATAGTGTACTACAGTGAGAGTAATAGTGTACAATATTGAGAGTAATAATGTAATATAGTGTGAGTAATAGTGTACAATATTGAGAGTAATAGTGTACTATACTGAGAGTAATAGTGAACTATAGTGTGAGTAATAGTGAGAGTAAAAGTGGACTATATTGTGAGTAATAGTGTACTATAGTGAGAGAAGTAGTGTACTATAGTGTGAGTAATAGTGTACTATAGTGAGACTAATAGTGTTCTATAGTGAGCGTAATAGTGTACTATAGTGAGAGTAATAGTGTATTATAGTGTAAATAATAGTGTACTATAGTGAGAGTAATAGTGTACTATAGTGTGAGTAACAGTGTACTATAGTGAGAGTAATAGTGTGAGTAATAGTGTAGTATAGTGAGAGTAATAGTGTACTACAGTGAGAGTAATAGTGTACTATAGTGTGAGTAATAGTGTACTATAGTGAGGGTAATAGTGTACTATAGTGAGAGTAATAGTGTACTACAGTGAGAGTAATAGTGTACTACAGTGAGAGTAATAGTGTACTATAGTGTGAGTAATAGTATACTATAGTGTGAGTAATAGTGTACTATAGTGTGAGTAATAGTGTGCTATAGTGAGAGTAATAGTGTGAGTAATAGTGTACTACAGTGTGAGTAATAGTGTGCTATAGTGAGAGTAATAGTGTACTATAGTGAGAGTAATAGTGTGAGTAATAGTGTACTACAGTGTGAGTAATAGTGTGAGTAATAGTGTACTACAGTGTGAGTAATAATGTGCTATAGTGAGAGTAATAGTGTACTATAGTGAGAGTAATAGTGTGAGTAATAGTGTACTACAGTGTGAGTAATAATGTGCTATAGTGAGAGTAATAGTGTACTATAGTGAGCGTAATAGTGTACTATAGTGAGAGTAATAGTGTACTATAGTGTGAGTAATAGTGTACTATACTGAGAGTAATAGTGTACTATAGTGAGAGTAATAGTGTACTGTAGTGAGAGTAATAGTGTACTATAGTGAGAGTAATAGTGTACTATAGTGAGGGTAATAGTGTGAGTAATAGTGTAGTATAGTGAGAGTAATAGTGTACTACAGTGAGAGTAATAGTGTACTATAGTGAGGGTAATAGTGTACTATAGTGTGAGTAATAGTGTACTATAGTGTGAGTAATAGTGTACTATAGTGAGAGTAATAGTTTGAGTAATAGTGTAAAATAGTGTGATTAATAGTGCACTACAGTGTGAGTAATAGTGTGCTATAGTGAGAGTAATAGTGTACTATAGTGAGAGTAATAGTATACTATAGTGTGAGTAATAGTGTACTATAGTGTGAGTAATAGTGTACTATAGTGAGAGTAATAGTGTACTGTAGTGAGAGTAATAGTGTGAGTAATAGTGTGCTATAGTGAGAGTAATAGTGTACTATAGTGAGAGTAATAGTATACTATAGTGTGAGTAATAGTGTATTATAGTGTGAGTAATTGTGTACTATAGTGTGAGTAATAGTTTGAGTAATAGTGTACAATAGTGTGAGTAATAGTGTACTACAGTGTGAGTAATAGTGTGCTATAGTGAGAGTAATAGTGTACTATAGTGAGAGTAATAGTGTACTATAGTGTGAGTAATTGTGTACTATAGTGAGAGTAATAGTTTGAGTAATAGTGTACAATAGTGTGAGTAATAGTGTGCTTTAGTGAGAGTAATAGTGTACTATAGTGTGAGTAATAGTGTACTATAGTGAGAGTAATAGTTTGAGTAATAGTGTAAAATAGTGTGATTAATAGTGCACTACAGTGTGAGTAATAGTGTGCTATAGTGAGAGTAATAGTGTACTATAGTGAGAGTAATAGTATACTATAGTGTGAGTAATAGTGTACTATAGTGTGAGTAATAGTGTACTATAGTGAGAGTAATAGTGTACTGTAGTGAGAGTAATAGTGTGAGTAATAGTGTGCTATAGTGAGAGTAATAGTGTACTATAGTGAGAGTAATAGTATACTATAGTGTGAGTAATAGTGTATTATAGTGTGAGTAATTGTGTACTATAGTGTGAGTAATAGTTTGAGTAATAGTGTACAATAGTGTGAGTAATAGTGTACTACAGTGTGAGTAATAGTGTGCTACAGTGAGAGTAATAGTGTACTATAGTGAGAGTAATACTGTACTATAGTGTGAGTAATTGTGTACTATAGTGAGAGTAATAGTTTGAGTAATAGTGTACAATAGTGTGAGTAATAGTGTGCTTTAGTGAGAGTAATAGTGTGATTAATAGTGTACTACAGTGTGAGTAATAGTGTGCTATAGTGAGAGTAATAGTGTACTATAGTGAGAGTAATAGTATACTATAGTGTGAGTAATTGTGTACTATAGTGAGAGTAATACTTTGAGTAATAGTGTACAATAGTGTGAGTAATAGTGTACTACAGTGTGAGTAATAGTGTGCTATAGTGAGTGTAATAGTGTACTATAGCGAGAGTAATAGTGTACTATAGTGTGAGTAATTGTGTACTATAGTGAGAGTAATAGTTTGAGTAATAGTGTACAATAGTGTGAGTAATAGTGTACTATAGTGTGAGTAATAGTGTGCTATAGTGAGAGTAATGGTGTACTATAGTGAGAGTAATAGTATACTATAGTGTGAGTAATAGTGTACTATAGTGTGAGTAATAGTGTACTATAGTGAGAGTAATAGTGTACTGTAGTGAGAGTAATAGTTTGAGTAATAGTGTACTATATTGTGAGTAATAGTGTACTATAGTGAGAGTAATAGTGTACTACAGTGTGAGTAATAGTATACTATAATGTGAGTAATAGTGTACTATAGTGTGAGTAATAGTGTACTGTAGTGAGAGTAATAGTGTACTGTAGTGAGAGTAATAGTTTGAGTAATAGTGTACTATAGTGTGAGTAATAGTGTACTATAGTGAGAGTAATAGTGTACTACAGTGTGAGTAATAGTGTACTATATTGTGAGTAATAGTGTACTATAGTGAAAGTAATACTGTACTATAGTGAGAGTAATACTGTACTATATTGTGAGTAATAGTGTACTATAGTGAAAGTAATACTGTACTATAGTGAGAGTAATACTGTACTATAGTGTGAGTAATAGTGTACTATAATGAGAGTAATAGTGTACTATAGTGAGATTAACAGTGTACTGTAGTGAGATTAATAGTGTACTATAGTGAGAGTAATAATGTACTATAGTGTGAATAGAAAGCAGAATAAATGCTACCTGCTATATTCATAATCATAGAAGTAATTTTTACAATTCACAGTAATTTAAACATTTTAATTAACTAATTTTCACTAGTGCCTCACATATTCAGGGTGTGTTGCGTTATCACTCAGTTTATTAACTGGATTATTTTGCACCTCGTTATTGTGCCACTCTTTATTAAAAAGCATTTCTTTAGAGTTACATTCACTATAAACTTTATGTATAAAACAAGATTGGGACAGTTGGATAAAAAAGCATCGTAAAGTTAATATCATCAAACTGAGAGAGAGAGAGAGAGAGAGAGAGAGAGAGAGAGAGATGTGATGCTCTCTCTACTATTTAATGATGACACTTTAAGGAAAATGAACTGAGGTGAATTGAGGAAATGAGGTGTTTCAGCTGGACAGAGAGCTCGCTGTGTCCACTACAGAGCAGACGAGTGGAGCGAGGGAGAGAGTGATGGACGAGAATGGCCTCATGGGAGAATGGGCATTTCATTAGCACTCATCTTTATTGTGTTAGAGAACATTAGGCTGTTAGAGTTTCACCGCAGAGCCGCCTCTCCGACCTTATTTATGAGATCTGTCTATAAATTCCTCTGAGCTTGACCGATGGCTGGGGTTTTCCTTTTTCCTTTTTCACTGTTGCCATAGAAAAAATCAGCATTTAGACACTATGAGAAAACATCTGGTGCTCATGAGAACATCTCAATATTCCAAAATATCAAATTAATGCAAAAAAAAGTAGCACAGAATTTTAAGATCTTGCATTTTGATCTTGTGAGCATTATGCTGTTGCGTGCATTATGCTGAGCCAAAAAATAAATAAATAAAACAAGTAAATAAAATGAGACTCTTTCCTCATATACCTAACTGTTTATTAATGATCTATTAGCTCTATTAACAGTTCTACTAATGATCAGATATTTTACTTGCGAGAGTGAGATGTTAACAATAACGATGTCTCATACAAATGAGATGTTTTTTTCTCGTAATAACGAGAGGCTAAAAGACATTTTTTGTTTGCACAGAAGCACAAAGTCCTGTTTATCTTTTTAGATTTTAAAGAAATTAAGCTTTTAAAATGCTAAATCTTTGATGTTTGTTTAATGCTAATATTTAAAAAAGCAGCTCACTTTAACCACAGCATCATTCTTATGAGTCCAGTCTTATTGCTAGTCTCAGCTAACAAACTAGCCAAGTAATGCATCAGTTTATCAGTAATGCAGATGGAGGAAGGATTGCTGTAACTCTGGGGATGAGGAGCTTGTTTGTCTTTGCTGGTGCTTTGAAGATGGAAAATCCTGAGAATCAGAGCTGCTTGTGTGACTTGACTGTAAAGTGGGACGTAGCATCGCAGTCACGTCTGAACTTCCCGAACACACACACACACAATGGTATTTTTAGTTTTCCATTCAGTCTAGAAACCTCCTCATGTTCTCACACTCAATAACACTCATTTTCACCATGTGTTATCATGCTTGTCACCAATCTTCTGACCAGGTCAGGAGATAAAACAAAACAAAACAAAACAAAACAAAACAAAAAAACCTTCTTGACGTCAATCTTTGTTTTCCTGATTTGGATGGTTGAGGAAAAAAAAAGCAAGCATTTGGTAAGTGACTGTGGACTGGTAAGACCTTTTGCCATTATGACACACACACACACACATACCTGACTTTCAGACTTTCCTGTGTAGATTATTTTCCATGTATTTTTCACCTAGGGCCATTGTCCCATTGTTTTGCCCCCTATTATCTCCCTTACCCTCTGAACACACACACACGCACACATGCACATGCACACACTCACACACACACACTGTGGTTCCACCATTTGTCTCTCGTAATATTATTAGCGTGTGAGGAGAAAAGGTTTTGTTTCACAGCGAAATAATGAACAAAATGTCGGAGGGTGGAGCAGTTGTAAATGAACTGGATCGTATGTGAAGGAATCAGGACAGGTGTAAATGAATTAGATCAGAAAGCAGTATATCTCTAAATGAATCTGATCAAATATAAAAAAATATATATGAATTAGATAAGATAAAAATTAATAAAAAATCAGTCTGATCAGATAAATGAATCAGAATAGCTCTAAATGAATCAGATCAGATATAAACACACAAATATAAATGAATCAGATGAGATATAAATTAATGAAATAAAATATAAATGACTCTGACCCGACAAGATTCAATCAGATCAGATAGAAATGAATCAGAATAGCTCTACATGAGTCAGATCAGATATAAACAAAGAAATAAAATATGAATGACTCTAACCAGATAGGAATCAAACAAATGCGATAGAAATGAATCAGATCAGCTATAAATGAATCAGTTAAGATTGAAATTAATCCAGAATCAGAAAGCAGTATAGCTCTAAATGAATCAGATGAGATATGAATTAATAAAATAAAATATTAATGACTCTGACCAGACAAGATTCAATTAGATCAGATAGAAATGAATCAGAATAGCTCTAAATGAATCAGGTGAGAGAGAAATGAATCAGTCCAGATACAAATAAATCAGATCAGAAAGCAGTATAGCTCTAAATGAATCAGGTGA
>NC_080717.1:1532500-1622500 GCF_019097595.1 Hemibagrus wyckioides | reverse complement strand
GAGGTACTGTGCCTCGGTCAGCCCCAGGTGGCACTTACGGGGGTTGGCCGTCAGTCCTGCTTTCCGGAGGCCGCTCAATACCTCCTTCAGGTGGAAGAGGTGGTCTGACCTGGTGGAGGAGTGGATAAGGATGTCGTCTAGGTAGGCGGCAGCGAAGGCTTTATAGGGCCGGAGAACGACGTCCATGAGGCATTGGAAGGTAGCTGGGGCCCCGTGAAGGCCGAAGGGCAGGACTCTATACTGCCAATGGCCTCCAGAGGTGGTGAAGGCGGTTTTGGGTTTAGCGTCTGGGGTTAGGGCCACCTGCCAGTAGCCTTTGGTGAGGTCCAGGGTGGAAACGAACCGGGCTTTCCCCAGTCTCTCCACGAGGTCATCCACCCGGGGAAGGGGGTAGGAATCGAATTCTGAGATTTGGTTGAGCCTCCGGAAATCGTTACAAAGGCGGAGGGACCCATCCAGCTTGGGCACCACCACAATGGGGCTGGACCATGGGCTGTTGGACTCTTCAATGACCCCATCTCTTAGCATTTGCTCCACTTCTTTTTCTATAGCCTGACGTCGGGCTTCAGGGACCCTGTACGGCCGTTGGCGGACCACTGCTCCAGGAGGGGTTTTTATCTCATGTTGCACCAACTGCGTGAGCCCTGGAGTGGCCGAGAACACATCTGAGAATTGGTCGATGAGCTCGGTGAGATCTTGCTGTTGGGCTGGCGAGAGCTCCTCTCCCCTCCTGACTAAGGTGCGCTCTTGGGGATCTGTGGCGGCAGAAGCAAACGCAGACACAGCCGGCTGGGCCGGCAACCACCTTTTTAGGATATTGATGTGGTATAGCTGTGTGTCTGCGCGCTTACCTGGCTGTTGGAGGCGGTAGTTTACCGGTCCCACCTGTTCGAGGGCCCCTGCCACTTGGCTA
The DNA here is from genome assembly GCF_019097595.1 of Hemibagrus wyckioides. NCBI lineage: Eukaryota > Metazoa > Chordata > Actinopteri > Siluriformes > Bagridae > Hemibagrus > Hemibagrus wyckioides. The sequence goes on along the minus strand of NC_080717.1, from coordinate 1,621,587 downwards.
GGAACTTGCAGGCGGTATTGGGGACTAGGAGCATTACTTGGTCCCCGGGCTGAAACTCCCAGGGTTGGGCTGGCCGGTTATAGGCTTGCTGCTGGTCTCTTTGGGCTGCCTCCATATGCTCTCGTACGATAGGACCCACTCGGTCTATTCTCGCCTGCATGTCTTGGACATAGTCGATCACAGAGCGGAACGGTGAGTGCTGTCCTTCCCAGGCTTCCCGGGCCACATCTAACAGTCCTCGCGATCGCCGACCAAACAGGAGTTCGAAGGGGGTGAAGCCTGTTGAGGCCTGGGGCATTTCTCGAACAGCAAAGAGGACGTAGGGGAGGAGGAGGTCCCAGTTCCTCCCCTCCTCATCTACCACCCGGCGGAGCATCCTCTTGAGGGTCTGATTGAAACGTTCCACCAGCCCATCAGTCTGTGGGTGGTACACGGACATCCTCAGGTGTTTGACCTGTAAGAGCCGACACAGATCTGCCATTAGTCGTGAGGTGAAAGGTGTACCTTGATCAGTGAGGATGTCCTTGGGGATTCCCACCCGACTAAAGAGTGCGAGGAGCTCTCTGGCGATGTTGCGGGAGGTGGCTTTTCGAAGTGGCACTGCCTCGGGGTATCTGGTGGCATAATCCATCATCACGAGGATGTATTCGTGACCTCGGGCGGACTCCGGCAAAGGCCCGACGAGGTCCATGCCGAGCCGCTCAAAGGGGACGCTGATAATGGGGTGCGGAATGAGGGGGGCCGGCACTGGCTTCTGGGGGGCTGTCTGTTGGCACTTGGGACAGGCCCGGCAGAAGGCTTGGACTTCTGCCTGCATTCCAGGCCAGGTAAACCGGTCCTTGAGTTTCTCTAGGGTGTTACGCGGGCCCAGATGGCCCCCCAGCGGATGCGTGTGGGCCAGATGCAGGAGGAGGGCGGTCCGTGAGTGAGGGACTACTAATAAGTCACATGGCTCCCCACGGCGTTCGGTGTGGTAGTACAGCAATCCCCTCTTGACGAGGAAATACGCCGCGGGAAGCTGGTCCACTGGGTGGGTGTTTACACCCTCTACCTGCAGAACTTGGACCCAGCAGTGCTTCAGCCGGTCATCCTCTTCTGCTCCCGTCCGAAACCCCCTTCCCTGGTGACCTGCTGAGATAGGAAAGACAGGGGATTAGCTTCTTTCTCAGACTCACCTGGGGAGGAAGGCTCTGGGTCCGGGGCTCCGCGGGCCATGCACGACGGCTTTGTCTGGGCTCTGGGTCTCTGCGGCCGCCTCGCCTGGTTGGGGCCCTTCATGGTGGCAGAGAACCCTGGCCAGTCACAGCCGAGTAGCACAGGGACTGGGAGATTTTGGATTACTCCCGCGACGACAGGCCACTCCCCGGCTGGGCCCCGGATGAGGACCTGAGCGGATGGGATGGACCGGACATCCCCGTGGATACAGGAGACGGGTATGATCCCTGCCGGTTTTGCTGTCTTGGGGAGAACGCCGGGTCGGACCAGGGTGATGGTACTCCCTGAGTCCAGCAGGGCAGGCACGGAGCGGCCATTGAGCTCCACGGTGACCCTTGGGGATTCCGGGATGGTGGTCGCATGCAGGACACATCCAGCGAGCCAAGGTTTTGGAGCCCGACCTGGCGGGGTGGGCTCGGTAGGCATGGGCTCGTCCACAGGACCTCGAGGGGGCCGCTCTTCTGGCCTCCTTTTCTCTCCATAGGACCCTGTGTCTGGCAGCCTGGTGCCCTGGGGCTGGCGGGGAGGGGGTCAGAAATCCGCCTTCCGTAGGTCCCGGCCGATCTCAAGGTTTGCCAGTGCACACTCCAGCCCATCGAGGAGCTCTCTCGGGGAGGTGGGATTACGCAGCCCCACGGCCTTGCGCTCCTCCGAAGGGAGGGCTCGCAGGAACCGGTCCATGGCCACCCGCTCGGTGACCTCTTTGGCCGACAGCTGGTCTGGTTGTAGCCACCGGCGGCAGCAGCGAAGGAGGTCATCCATCTGGGCCCGGGGGTTGGTGCTGGGGTCGTACCGCCATTTATGGAAGTCCCCGGCCGCACTGACTGGAGATCGGCCACACCGGGTGAGGATTTCAGCCCGAACCAGCTCGTAGTCCTGTGCTTCCTCCATTTCGAGAGCATAATAGGCCAGTTGGGCAGCCCCAGTGAGAAGGGGGGCGAGCACGTTGGCCCAATCACGCCGTGGCCACTCTTCCCGTTCTGCCGTACGCTCGAACGTCTCGAGGAAGGCCTCCACGTCGTCCTCTGCTGTCATCTTTGTGAGGAGGCGCCGGGCAGCGTGGCCGGGGTCTGGGAGAGGGAATGCCGCAGCATGGGGCCCTCTTCGGAGCTCCTTTAGCTCTTCAGTGGTGGTTATCAGGCCCCGGGCTAGCTCCCGTGTAGCCTCCTGCTGGTGGATACTTGTCTCTAGCAGGTGCTTTAGAATGTGCTCCAGGCTGACCGCAGGAGCCTGTTCTGCGTCGCCTGCCCGCATCCTCCACCAGTGTAGCGCACTGAGCGGGGACAGAGAACAACACACAGAGCCCGGGAGCACGTCAACACCAGCTTTTAATTAATCCGAACTGAAAGTAGGGAAGACAGGAACTCAGGTTAGCAGGACAGCAGAGGGGGGGGAAAAAAAAGGGACAAAAAAGAAAAAAGGGTAACCAACTAAGGAGATTCTTCCCTGAAAGGGCACCTAGGCCAGGGAGAGCTAACGGCAGTGGCAGCGTCCTGGAGAAGGCTGAAAACGGCTGGGGACGGCAGGTGCAGATCCAGGAGGGGCTGAGCTTCAGTGGTTCCACGAAGGCGTTGCTTTAGTCCGAGCTGCCTGCAAAACAAACACACCATCCCTATTAGTCCAGCAGGGGGCTTCCCCCTACCTTCTGGGGCTGGCGAGGCCAGCCTCTCTGTTGTGCTGCTCAGCTGGAGGGTGGATGGTCTAGCGGCACTTCTGATTGGCCCAGAGTGTTTTGGCACGCTTTCTCCTGCTCCGCCCTGCACTCCAATTTAGTGGCGCTAGCCATGGTGCTGATCCGCTTCCGTCTATGCGGGCGGCACTGTCCAGGGTGCTGCATCCCTGCCGCTTGTGTTTTCCAGGGAGAGGGAGGGGGCGAGGAGTGACTCTTTTCTGCATGCGTGTGGCGGTGTGCGCAGCGCCGTCACACAACAAATTCTAATATATATAAATGCAAATATATGCAAATTATTACCAGACATGTTGATTAGTGACACCAACAAGGCCACGCCCACAAGGTAATGTCCATAAGGTAGCCACAGTTGGAGTGTGTGATACCATTTTGATTAAATATGCCTCAGTATTATTCAGATAACATGTTTATTACAGGAAGCGTAACTCCTCTTCTCCTTCCAGGATCGACATCATCAAGTACGTGATCTACGGCATCGCCTCGGCTTTCTTCGTCTACGGGATCCTGCTGATGGTCGAGGGTTTCTTTACAAGTGGAGCCATTAAAGATCTGTACGGAGATTTTAAGATCACCGCCTGCGGCCGCTGTGTTAGCGCATGGGTACGGACTCGCCCTGGAGTTTATCAGGATATAAATATGTATGAATTACTTTTAATTAAAATGCTCCGCCTACAGCGTAGCACATAAAAACTTCATGTAGCTCTGTGTCATCAGCAGAGCGACCAGGATAACACTGTGTTTACAAAAAACTGCACCAGGAAGTGGAGTAAACTGTATAAAGAAAAAAAAATCAGTAGTCCTAGAAGAGAACTAGAATTTACTTTTAAATGCTTAGCAAATTTATTAGCATTTACAAAGTTAAAAAAAAGAAATAAAAACAATAGTGATCAAACACCAGAACTTTATTAAGCTAGGGTTTATTTTTAAGGTTTGGTTTGGCATTGTGTTTATGAATAATGTAAATATATAAAACTTTAAATCAGTCCTAGAACAGAACCCTGAGGAACACCAGGTTTTAGTTTTGTGTACAGAAAGAACTTGTCAGTCAGTCATGTAACCGGTCACTCTGATCAGATTTGATCTGTTCCTTTAACCCCACAGAATTCTCAACAGTGGAAAATATAAAATTAAAACTTTAGAAAATAAAGATCTACTTTACATTTAAACAAAAATGACTAGAACATTAATAATTTCACTTTATTCACTTCATTCACTTACTTTATTTATTTAAAAAGCTGATCTTGTGACTTGATTTATAAAATGTGAAGAAAGTCGTGAGTGTGATGTTTTTGTTTTGGATTTTGTTTGATTTCACATGAATGAAAGAAGGAAGCCACGCCCCCAGCCACACCCAGCTGTGTGAAGTGTATCATTAGTATTTATGTCAGGTCCACACTGTGCAGTGGATGTGGTCTAATATTCCTGCTCTCACTGCTTTTCCCAGTTCATCATGCTGACCTATATCTTCATGCTGGCCTGGCTCGGAGTGACGGCCTTCACCGCTCTGCCCGTTTTCGTCTACTTCAACATCTGGACTATTTGCAAGAACACCACTATACTGGAGGGGAAGAACCTGTGTCTGGACCCACGCCAATTCGGTAAACAGCTCTAGCAGTAGTGGTGCAGGATTATTGGCACCCCTGGTGAAGGTGATGTGTGGATAATTGGTGTAATTTCACACTGAAAGCATGAACTTTAACCACGTATTGGAGACGTTTTTTTGTTCTAGGGAAATAACAAAACCGAACACGTCACTTCCGGCCATGAGGTCATCCTGGGGCTTTCCCATAACACAAATAAAGACCTGGAAGTGGTTCAGGAAAAAATTATTCCACTTGCTTTTACATGTAAACGGCATTTCCTCCTTTTGTGGCAACCTCTAAATCATTTTTGCATATGTTAGGGTTTAATTTAATAGGAAATTTAAAAAAAAATGGAAACTTTTATTTCTTAAATTAAAATACAGGTATTTCAGCATGAAGGTGATATAGAAGTAAATTGTAAATTAGAAGTAAATATAAAAAATATATATAAAAAATTAAAATAATGAGTTTAAAAATGTAAAAAAATGTTATATCTGGAGATAATCATCTTGAGAATAAATAAATAAATTAAATAATTTAATATTAAATATATTATTTTAAAATTTATTTTAATTAAATTATTAATTAATTAAAACATAATAATCAATACAATAAATTAAGAAAATAATTAATTAATAAACTTAACAAATACATTAATTAATTAATTGATTAATTAATTAATACCAGGCTATTAGTTAAACCAAATGTATTCTCTTGCTGTAGTACAATCTGTTATTATTATTATTATTATTATTATTATTATTATTTCTGTTTTAGGTGTTGTGACTATCGGAGAGGAGAAGACTCTGTGTACAAATTCTGAGTACTTCTCCAAAATGTGTGCATCTAAAGAGGTGTGTTTCAAACTCCACCATTCATTTATTATTAAAGCAGCTGAAATAAAAGCGACTCTTTAATGTGAGTGAAATATGGGGTGTGTCCTCAGCTGGATATGACCTTTCACCTGTTTGTGTGTGCGCTGGCCGGAGCCGGAGCCGCCGTCATCGCCATGGTGAGTCCAGTGTTCATCTACACTCATAAATCAGTGTGTGTCCACGGTGACGAGTGAATTGCAGCCAGGTTTCTGTCAGAGAAATGCATTAACATCTGTACTGTACACCTGATTGGTTGATCTGCTCCAGCTGCTGTGAGGAAATTGTTGTGGTTAAATGGTTAAGTGTTATGAGATTGGGGGGCTGAGTGGTTAAAGGCTCTGGGTTCAAACCCCAGCGATCGAGATCGAGAGAGAGAGAGAGAGAGAGAGAGAGGCTGACAGAAAAAGAAGAAAAGCAGATGCAGAACCGAAGATGGAGCGGAACATGTACGCCGAGGCCCCGCCCACGCTCAGCAGTCACTGCTAACCTGTTGCTCTGGGCCCTAGAGCAGGGCCCTTAACTCAGTCTGCTCCAGAAGTGCTGTATCGTAGCTGACTTCATCTTCCTAACAAGCACAAATCTGCCAAGAAAGGAGTTTCACTGTGTCTAAGTGACAGATAACGGCTTCCTCTGCTTCGTTTTTTCATTAGCTTTGATTTACGTATTTATTCGGGTTCGACTGCAGTAAAATGGCTGAATTACATCACTCACTGCCCCTCTGTGCTGCTCTGCATGTAAATACCAGAACACAGTGATGAGTCATTCCTGCCTTCGCTATGCATCATGGGAAACAGAGTCCATGTTTGTCAGGCTTGAATAAGCATAGCTGTTGAGAGTGGGCGGGGCCTCGGCGTACAGGTTCCTCTCCATCCTCGGTTCTGCATCAGCTTTTCATCTTTTTCTGTCAGTCTCTCTCTCTCTCTCTCTCCCTCTCTCCCTCTCTCGATCTCAGAGAGATGCGGGGTCTGTCACAGAGTTGCTATGGAAACTAAAAGAAGAAGAAAGGCTCTGTGAGCTTGTTGAAAACATCACTCAGTCATTTGTAGGCGACCATTTTCTGAGAGCGAAAGAAAGCCATGATGATGATGATGATGATGATGATGACACATCATGTTAAAAACTGGAACACAACCTGTTTTCCTTTATTGTGAGCATTGTGAATAATTAGCATACATTTGCATAATAATTATCTATATTAATATACAGATAAAATAAATAGAGTGCACAAATAATGTTTATTCTCTATGTGGTCTCTGTTTAAAATGTGCATATATTTGCATATGGATGATAAATAGATCTCTTATTATATAACACAATGCATGAAAACAGGTTAAAGACGAGAGACAGCCCTGTTTACTTTGTCTGTGAGGAAACTAACAGGGCGTGGCCTTGTGCAACCTAGTTCTTCATTTGCATATATTTGCATAATGATGATTTATATATATATATCGCCTGTGGCATGACACATGAGAACAACACAAAAGGCAGCATGGTTCATGGGGTCTTTGGGCGTGGCCTCATTCATAATAATACAAATGTGTAGTTTTAAGAAATAATGATTTTTAGGATTTTAGGAATATCAATTACATATTTATTAGTGTGCAGTTATATATTCAGGATCTGAACATTATATTATCATATAAATGATATATTATATCATTTTACATTATATTGTTACATAAATATGCAAATGAGCTAAACAAACTGATGAACTGAAACAAATAATGAACTCACACACAACCACAACAGACACACACACACACACACACACACACATACACACCACATACACCACATACACACACACAACACACACACACACACACACCACATACACACACACAACACACACACACACACATATAAACACCACATACACACACACAACACACACACACATACACACCACATACACAACACACACACATACACACCACATACACACACACAACACACACACATACACACCACACACACACACACCACATATACATATACACACACACACACAACACACACACACCACATACACACACACACACACATACACACCACATATATACACACACACACACACACACACAACACACACACACACACACCACATACACACGCACACCACATACACAAACACTGACACACACCACACACACACACAGGTAAGGGAAAATGAAGTAGAAATGTCCCGCTGTGGCACAACACTGCCTCCTGCTGGTGTAGGAGATAAATTTAGCTCGGAACACGGTGACGTCATCGAGTCCTCACAGAGCAGCCGCACAGAAACAGGTGGCAAACAAAACGACAGGAAATGAGCTGAGTGGAGGAAAAAACACACAACTTCCACAGTAATAAACACAAATAAGACTAGTGGAGGAAGAATCTGACCAATGAATAGCGCAAGAGTCATCAAAAAACAACAACAACAACAAAAAAATACAGCAACAAAATAAAAAACACTTAAAGCTCAAAATAGAAAGGGGCGGGTCTTATTACACGTCATTTGCTCGCTGCTGATTGGCTACTTCACTCATCAAACACATTAAGTTTAAGAAATATGATCCTAAATGAGTGTAACTGGGCTTGTTTATTTATTTATTTATTTTTTTTTTTGGGGGGGGGTTGAGAAGAAAGATTTATTCCTCAATATTTATAACAATCACAATAAATCATTAAAATCAAGAAATATATATTGCCCTTTCTTTTAAATATATGAAAGAAAAGGCAATTCTTTGTCTATGAGAATGATGTAAAAATTTTTTGTCCAATCAGCATCGACGTTCAGTAAGAACCCAACATTTTTATTTGTATTATATAAATATATATTATATTATTTATAATTATTTATAATTATTTTATATTATATGTATTTATTTGTAATAATATAACAAACTAGTAAAGTCAGAGTAGAAATTTAATAACATTATTAAAACATCTTTAGCCTACAGTTATGCTTCACCCGTTAGGAAACGGGGCCTAGAAAGGGGGCGGGGAATGGCCGTGTTCGAACGTGTCACGTCATGACGTCTCTCTGATTTCAGATCCACTACCTGATGGTCCTGTCGGCTAACTGGGCCTACGTGAAGGACGCGTGCAAGATGCAGAAATACGAAGACTGCAAGTCCAAAGAGGAGCAGGAGCTACACGACATCCACTCCACACGCTCCAAAGAGCGACTCAACGCCTACACATAAAGCAGGAAGTAGCACAGGAGGGGGCGGAGCCTCGGGCACTGGCTGGTGCCGTCTAATGACCAATGGTGTGTCACATGACCAACCCCATGGCCAACCCTATGATTATGATTAATATTATTATTATTACTACAGTTCTGTCTAACTAGTGGTGGATTATTTTTTAATTTTTATTTTAATGTACGCTCACATGATTATAACAATTTCCTTTCCCTTTTTTTAAGACATCAGTATTAACGGTATCTCAGTGCGTTGTGATCTAACAGCTCGCTCTAGGGCGTAAAAAGCACAGTATTTTCACGTGTTTGTGTTTCAGCGCTTTCATTTTTAAAGAAATTCACACATTAATGAAAAGAAAAAGGTTCTGTTTGTATGTTTGTTTGTGTATTTGTTTGTTTTTTAAATCTTTGGCCCAGAAGCATCAGCAGATTGCTTGTACATTCTGCATTATTTTGGAAAAAAAAAGAGTCAAAAAAGAGAAAAAAGAAAGACAAAATTAGTAAGAAATGATGTAACATAAAGGGTTTATTTATTATTTTTCTACAGATATCATTACAAAACGTATCCAGACAAAAAAAGGTTATAAGTTGTTTACTCGCAGTCGCACAGCCGCAGTGTTTTCACCCCTCCTTTATTTCCCTACAGATTTCTAGCACAGTAGAGCTGAAGGATTTTTTTATTTTATTTTTTTGAGTCCATTTTTCCTTAATTTTTTATTTTAATTTTTGTATATAGTCATTCTGTAAATGTCCACACGTACTGTATGGAAGCACTTCGATTTCAGGTGAATTCATTTACAACCACATTCCATGTTCTGGGGAAAAATGGGGAGATGAGTGGAGGAAGAGGAGGAAGAGGGGAGTGTTCAAGGAAAAAAATAGAAAGAAAAATAGAAAAAATGGTGTTTGTGGGATTTTTAAAGACAGCAAACGTAAATATTCTCTGCTATAATGATGTCACAGATGTACGTGTTAGAGCCTTAAATAGGAGACACCACCATGGCACCTACTGCCCCCCCCTTATTTATTTCGTCAAAAAGCCAGTGAAATATCTGCAAATATTTTTGTTGAAAATGTTCAATAAATAAATAAATGAATAAATAATTAAATCGTTCATTTGTTTCAGATACGAGCCACTAGCTGAGATTTGAAGGTCCCTTTGAGTGACTCCTAAACTATTAAAAAAATAATGTTAAAAGCACAGAGAAAATTTTTTATTTTTTTAAAATCTGATTTCAATATATTTAATTTCTTTTTTTTTGTCTAATCTAGTTCGACTTTATGGAGAAAATCGTCTAGCGAACAGTGACAATTAATTATTTAATTAACGACTTTTAAAAACAACAAAAAATTTATCCACAATTCAGGTCTCGCTGCACTGCGAATCACAATGACAGCATTTTTTATTTCACCGATTTTGGGGGGGGGGGATTATTATTATGTAATAATAATACTTATGTAATTTTTTAAAATTTAAACTTTGAAGCTAAAAAAATAAGAAAAAAGGGGAATTTAAAAAATAAAAACATAAATAAATAAATTGTTAAATCTTGAGTGCTGAGGTAAAAGAGTTATTTAGTAAACTCACCTCACATTAATGCGCTTCAAAAAAATGTCATGATTTTGTTGATTTTTTTAAAAAAAATATATGAATTAATTTAAAAAATCAATTAAATCACTTAATTAAAGAAATGAATTAATTTTTTTTAAAAAGCAACAAAATGATGATGCTATGTCAAAACAAATTTTGTTTTTTTTGTTGTAAATTCATTTTTTGAAAATAATCAATTAAATCAATTGATTTAAAAAAATAATTATTAATTATTATAAAAAAAAATCAACAAAATGATTATGTTGTATGACAAAATTAATTTTTAAATGAATTGATTTGTGAACGATCCTCTCTATTCTGAAAATTTAAAACCAACAGAAAACCTCTCAGAGACGTGTGTAAATTAGTTGCACGTTAATTTTTGCTGAGATTTTTGCATTATTTAAAAGAAAACCTGTGTGTTTTGGACGACATCATCATCATCTATCTGAAGCTCTGGCACGTACATCTGCGATAGCGCTGTTATTACCTGCGACGGTCACATGACAGCCGTCCAGTCGACAGTGGGTACAGCCCCGGGGGACGGACGGGGGGCGTGTTCTCATCCTTTCATCCGCTCTGTTGGTGTTTAAGAGTTTTTCGTGCACTTCTTCGCCCATTCTCGTGAGCTCTTTCTCAGTGTAAGTGCATTGGGATCTTTATCCAGATCCCCATAATGATGTTAGGTGAAGACTGTGAACCTCGGTGTTAATTGTGGCATGGTTCATGCATTTAATGGTTACTCGTTTTTAACGGATCCAAAATAAAAAGAGAAAAAAAAAATAAAAAAAATAAACATTTCTTTTTCTGAGTTGGTAAAAAGTTGCGAGTGTGTCGCTGGCTCATTCTCTTCTCTCCTGATGTGCAGTGATGATCCTCTTCCACCGCTTTGCTCTTGATGGTAGTGTTTGATTTGTTTGTAAGTGTGTTTAGTTTGTGGTGAAGTCTCTCTCTCTCTCTCTCTCTTCCTGCATTCGTCTTTTGTACACTCCCTGAAGAATGCCTAGTAGCCCACGCTGTACCATGACTCTGTTTTGTACATAAATGTGCCGCCCGCTTGACAGTGGCTTTTCTGATATGCTTGCGTGAAATTCAATAAATACCCTGGTGTAATTGGTAATAAACTCTCTCCTGTGCTCTCTCTCTCTCTCTCTCTCTCTCTCTCTCTCTCTCTCTCTCTCTCACATTAGCATCATCACTCCACTGATATACTGAAGATGGGTTTGTGTTTGTTTTAAAAAGAAATGATGATCACTTTAATTTAAATAAGTAGAACTATTTAATAAGTAGAACTATTTAATAAGTAGAACTATTTAATACTCTCTCTCTTTCACTCTCTCTCTCTCCTTCTCTTCATCTGTCACTCTCTCTCTCTCTCTCTCTCTCTCTCTCTGTGCTCCGATACTGAACTGCTGGCTTTCACTAGCATTAGCAACATTAGCATCATCACTCCACTGATATACTGAAGATGGGTTTGTGTTTGTTTTAAAAAGAAACGATGATCACTTTAATTTAAATAAGTAGAACTATTTAATAAGTAGAACTATTTAATACTCTCTCTCTTTCACTCTCTCTCTCTCCTTCTCTTCATCTGTCACTCTCTCTCTCTCTCTCTCTCTCTCTCTTTCTCTCTCTGTCTTAGTAAAAAAACTCTTCCTTTGTAAAAATCTGTCAGTTAATTTTTACATTTTTTGGTCAAACTCTCAGTGAATCCTGGCTGAACACTGAGTGTGAGTCTGGGAACACACACACACACACACACACACCTAGGTGCGATTTCTCCAGTTCCACAGTTCCACCTACAGGTATATTTTGAAGAGGAAGCCCAGAGAGCTCTTGTGTTGTGTAGGAGGATGATGAAGGAGTGTTAGATGACTGTGATGTTTAAAGTGCTCCCCCTGGAGGTGAGGGGTATGTACAAACTACATGTGCTGTATAAAATACTTACAGCTAATACACACAGCTTTATAGAAGAGAGAGAGAGAGAGTGAGAGAGAGAGAGAGAGAGAGATACAGGGAGAAAGAAAGAGAGAGAGAGAGAGATGCAGAATGAGTGAGAGAGAGAGAGAGAGAGAGAGAGTGCAGAGACAGACAGAAAATAAACAGAATCAGGTCACATGATTGGGGAACCTCTGTTAGCCGATTAGTTTGTCCTGAAAGGTCATCACCTTTCCTTTCTAACACACATACACACACACACACACTCTCTCTCTCTCTCTCTCTCTCTCTGTTAGAAATCCTCTGTAATCCATCCTCACCTGCATACCGTCTCTTCGTCTCAGTGTGAAGCTGCAGGATGAAGAGCCGCTCGCCTTCAGCGTGGATTCCCGAGTGTGTTTGAAACTGTGTGTGTGTGTCTGTGTGTGTGTGATGTGTGTGAGTGTGTGTGGGACTCAGTGAAGGATGCGGTGTATCCTGGCGTTTCAGGTGCTGCTGTGCTGTTGGAGCGTAGCGCAGCCTTTTTGCCCCTCACAGTGCACCTGTGTGTTCCACGGGACCAGGTAACACACACACACAACACACACACACACACAGAGGGAGAGTTTTTTTATTGATGGAGTTTTGAAGCAAACTTCTGCTGAATTTCTCTGATTTAAATGTAAAAATAGTTGTAAAAATATAAATATGTAATTAATAATTAATAATAGAATTCATATGAATTTACAGCATCATTTCCATTCCTGCGATATCAGCTCCATCACGACTTTTAGTGCAGGATTTTAAAATAATTTTTAAGTATTTATTATGGAGATGAAAAGAAAGCAGGGTATAACTTTTTATTTAATTTTTTTGTTACTTTAATTGTATTTTAAAAGCTACAATTAAATTTCTATAAACTGTAAATATTAGCAACAGGACAGAATATTGTTATGTATTTTGACATATTTAGATAGAAACATCTTCTACAGAAAAGCCCACTGTAAAATAAAAAGAAAAGAATTTAAAAAAGAAAGAATAAAAAAAATAATAAATCATTATAAAAATAAATTATTTTTTAAATAAATGTATCTTTTGAAAAGTGGTGAAGATGGTGATGATGATGATGTGTGTTCAAGCAAAAATGTAAATGCAAAAAATTTAATAAAAATATTAAAATTCATAAAAATAATAACATAAAACATCTGAAATCCTGTGCATATTTTCTATAAATACAATAAATAAAGATGAATTTGGTTTTCAAGAGAGCTAACAAATTATTAAAAATAATTTTTTGCAAATAAAACAATAAAATCCAATTAAAAAAATTCTACATTTAATAATTTAAACAAAGCACAACCAAACACAAACAAAAAAATAGCAACCTGATTATTTTTACTTTTCAAAAATTCTTTCCAAGTTACCTTAGGTAGCTAGCTAAATGCTAAACAAAGCCTTATGGCTGTGTAAAAATCTTCTCATGTCTTGTTAGCACATTTGATTAGCATAAATATTCTTAAATAATTTTAACATTAGGAATTTATTTTCACTGTACAATAGAATGTACAGATTTTTTGTAATCTCCCGACAGGACGGTGCTGTGTAACGACCCCGACACGTCCGAGATCCCCGTCAATGTCCCTTTGGACACGGTGAAGCTGCGTGTGGAGAAAACAGCGGTGCGTCAAGTAAAAAATGAGGCGTTTTACTACCTGACCGATCTTAGGTATCTGTGGCTCACCTACAACTCCATCAGCTCTGTGGATCTTTCCAGCTTCTACAACCTGAACGTCCTGCATGAGCTCCGTTTGGATGGAAACCAGATCTCCATGTTCCCCTGGGAGGCCCTCAGAGAAATGCCTGTTCTCAGGACGTTGGATCTGCACAATAATCGAATAACAAGCATTCCTGTAGAAGCTGCAGCTTACCTGGTGAACATCACCTACCTGGACATCTCCAGCAATAAGCTAATCACCTTACCCTCAGACCTTCTGGACATCTGGAGTCCCTTTTCCAGAGTGATTCCCACAGGCAGTTCCTCTCAGAAGATCATACTGGGTGAGTGATGATGATGATGATGATGATGATGATAAGGGATTCACAGTAGGTTTAGGGGGTACACTGAGCCACTGAAGAGCTTCAGTTAATGCTCCTCAGAATCAGAATGTGGGGAACTGTGATGTCAGAGATGTTGACCATAGCCCTTTTCCGCTCATGTGTGTGTGGTTCATGAGTACAGATCTCACATGTATCTTAAAAGGTAGGAGTTTAATAGAAGAATTCTGGGCTTGTAATTTCAAAACCCTTCATGAGACCCTGGAGGATCCGATTAACCGTATCTGACCTGCTTGATTTTCTGCAGTGGGTTTATCGTGGCTAAAGATAACTGGAGCTTCTGTGTGTGCATGCTTCACCTCACTTAAGAACAGCTTAATCTGTTAATTCAGTTTCCACATGCCAGTCAGGTTTAAGTTGATCTGTAGACTTCGTGTAAACATAATGAACCAGGTGATTATCACATAACCTGCATGATATCATCAGCAGAATGTCAAATATCCAGTCAAATATTCTTCGTGTTAATAATAAGGAACCTATGTGGTGCTTTTTTTCATGGTGCTGCTAAATTTTGGACTGGAAGCACTAAAAGGAACCGTACATGAGGAAGAGTGATTAAAGGATTATGGAAAGTATCAGCTGCACCTTGGTGTTCTTCTCCATACAGTTGTTCCTGTTCTTCAGGCAAACGACATATTTTGTGTTTACTGTCAGCAAACCTGAGGTTCTCCTAGAGACAGAGTTATGAATGATGATCTGCTGAAGTAAATCACCTGGCCTTTTACTGCTTGTGTTGGAAACACTTCAGGATGTTTAACATACGGCTTCCTGTAGGCCTCAGATGACAACATGAGCTTCCAGAAGCTACAGTCAGGTTCAGACATACAGAGGTTTTACTTGTAAGAAGATACTAATGCTAAAAGAATCTTTCTCAAACAACTATTCTTCCATTCTTAGCCTTGCTAGCAAACCTGGCTACCAGTTTTATTTACAGAATAATGTTGTATATATTGTTAGAAAGTTTGCTGGTGAATATATCTACCTGCTTTATTTGTACAGTGTAATATTTAGCGTTATTATTTTGGACTTTTGGAGGTTAATTGGCTAATTCACTAGTTTATAACGTTTTCTAGAATGCTTGGGTCTGCTGTTGGAAAAATTCAGACTTTTTTTGCTATCAGAAATCACCAAAAGTGTTTTATTAACCATTTATTCAAAATACAGAAAAGACAAAGTAATTAAATAAAATAGAAAAAACAACACAACATAAACACCTTCAATGTTTCTAGGACTCCAGGACAACATGTGGTACTGCGACTGCCACATGTCCAAACTCATCGAGATGTCCAAGATGGCCGAGGCTCCTGTGGTGCTGATGGACCCATTGGTGACCTGCAGTGGCCCGGAGAACCTGGCTGGGGTTCTGTTTAAACGAGCAGAACTGGATCAATGCGTTAAACCGATAGTGATGACATCAGCCACGAAGATCATGTCTTCCCTCGGCAGTAACGTGCTCCTGCGCTGTGACGCTACGGGATATCCAACCCCGACCCTGCTGTGGAGCAGAGAGGAGGGGTCAGCGCTCAGTAACCCTGGTAACAATCAGCTCCAGTCCACTGCACACTCTAGAGGGCACTACAGCTTTTAATAGGTGGTCTGCTGTCGGGGATGTCGTAGCTTAGTGGTTGAGGTGTTGGGTTACTGATCAGAAGGTTGTGAGTTTGAATTCCAGGTCCACCAAGCTGCCACTGCTGGGCCCCTGAGCCCTTTAACCCTCAGCTGTATAAAATTAGAGAAATTATAAGGCATCTGCCAAATGCTGTAATTCTTTAATAAACTTAACAAATGGCTTTCATTAGCTGACATTAGCCAACAGCATTGTAGATGATTTGACAAGCTAGCAAGTGACCAGTTGTCATGAATTTGGGGCCATTTTAGAGAACCCTAACCCTAACCCTAAGAAATCAGATTGAGTTATTGTTGCTCACAACCCTGTAGCACCACCAACCCTGTAGCACCACCAACCCTGTAGCCCCACCAACAGGCAACATTTTAAGCTTCACTTTAAGTTACTTGAATCTTACGACTCAAGTATGACTGAATTTAATTTGTTAATGTAAATGATTTCTATAAAGAATTAAAGAAAACATATTATATGTTTTAAATGTATGAGATCTGTTACTTCTTGAAGGACCTTAGCAACCCATCATTTTCAAAACCAGTAACAAAATGGAAATAATTTTTTTAACGATGAGTGTAATTCCTCTTTCCATGCTTCAGTTGTTCAGGAATCCCCAGGTGAAGGTGTTCGCTGGTCTATCCTGAGTCTGCAGGAAATTGTCTTGAAGGACACTGGTGTTTACCGCTGCAAGGCAAAGAACCTTGCTGGAAGTGCAGAAGCCTCCATCACGCTATCGTTAGCTGGGATGGACCTCACGACTCCATCTCTTACCTTCAACAGGACTGTTCCTGCTGTTCCAGAGGCCGTGATTTCCCTTTCTGCCACCACCACCACCACCACGTCTAAACCATCTCTGACTACACTGCAATCTATAGCTAACAAGCTAAACTTAGGCCCAGGTGGAGGCATCCAGAGATCTCCACCTGCTGGAAATACATCCAAGATGGAGCAAAGCAAAAATGGCCTCAAGGATATTCGTAAGAAGGGTAGCTCATACTTCAGAGATGTAGAGGTGGTTGAGGAAACAGGAGACAGTGCAGTGGTGCTGTGGATGAGTGAGGGCTTTCCCACTGAACTGCCCCTATCAGTGGTATACTTTCCATACGATGCAGAGGAGATAAAAGAGACGGTGGACACTGAAGTTGGAAATGGTAAACTTCTTCTCGAGAACCTGTTTCCCAACCAGATGTACACAGTCTGTTTGGTTCCCAAAGGAGGGAAAGAGCAATGTGTGAACTTTAGCACCTTGGATACCGTTCTGGATGTTGAACCAAACAGGTGGCTGCTGATCATCTGTGGAATTGCTTGTGTTTTTGCTCTTCCTCTCATTGTTCTCCTTCTCTACAAGATCTCGTTGCTGTACTGTAAAAAGAGCAGCAGCAGGAAAAACCAAATGGACAATGATCTTTCCAAAGAGACCTACGTGAAATTTGAGACTCTGGCGATGCAGCAGAGGACGCTGAATGGACAGGCGAGCGATCTCTGGACACGACGGCTGACCCAGGAGTCAGAGAGGATGCTCCTTTGCTCACGTTCAAGTATAGACTCACAAATGACCTACAAAAGTGACAATTCACGATTCGAGTACCTTTGCTAGCTCCTTGTGAGTGTGTAGCAGTGTAGCACTAGGGGTTTTTGTGGTAATTCTGTTCTTTTTATGTGTAGTCACATCACACCTCCCAGAAGATCTCCCAACACTGTCCTGTAGAATGGTTTTTTTCTTAATTTACATATTGAAACAGAAATAGTTAAATCAACACAGTAGACTCTCCACAGCTATTGGACTGATGCGACATTTTCCTCTACCTCACTGACAGCAAGCATCTGCCATTGGTAGTGAGCTGCTTATATGCAATGAGATAAAAAGTCCACCAGATGAGTTCCTCAGGTTCCCTCTAGAGGAGCCTTTATATCTCCATAGAAGGAAATATCACTATTACTGTTTATTCCAGGTAAAAAGCATTTAGAAAGATAAATAAGTGTACTGATCCAGAGAGCCTTTAAAGAACTGTTTTAGTTCTAACATGTGTCCTATCAGAAAGCTCCAAGTACAACTCTAAGGAGGCTATAGCCCTTTAAAGAACCCTTGAAGAACCTTTTTAATAAACCAAAATTTTTTTAATTTCTCATCAGTTATAAGGACTATTATAAAGAAAATAACTAGAAAATAATTAGCAGGGTTCCTTAAGGGTTCTTAACATCTATGAAAGGGTTCCACAGCAGAGATAATTCCAAACAAATCTACTTCAGAAAGCTTAGAAAGTATAAATGTTCACAGAACCTATGAAGAACACGTTTTTTAAAGAGTGTAGGTTTCTAAAGGGGTTCTATTAGAAAGCATTTCTAGGAAAGAAACCCAAGTCCTATCAGAAATGGTTCCAAGAAGAAACTTTTTAGAAGGAAATATTCTTATATATCCAAAGTATCATTAAAGAGCCTTCGCAGAACCGCTTTTTCTAAGAATGGAATCATTTCTGGTAAGGAAACACTGAGGTTCTGCATATTAACCTTAAAGGTTCAGTCAAAGAGACAGTCAAAGTCAAAGGTTCAGTCAAAAGTTCCAACTGTTTATAATTTATTTATTTATTTATTTGTAATGTATTTAACTCTTTTTTAATGGTATGCTTTAATGCTTTACACTTACTAGTTCATTTATAGATGTGTGCAAATTTTTTTAACAGCTAGATGAAATGCTAATGTGGATCTCTGCTACTTCATGTGATGTACTTATATACCACAAGTGTGTGAGTTTAGCTAAACTGTGTTTTTGTGGGTTTTAATTCTTTGGCATTTAATTAACTGAAAAAACTGAAACTGAAAAAAAGTAATAAATGGAGTTTTGTTGCACTGAAGAACATTAATCTTCTGTAATTTACTTGGCTACATTTGCATAGGATCATGTGAGATTTTATGACATCATAGTTTTTAACATCATTATTGAAGTGAGTACAAAACATGGAAATAAATAATAAATAAATAGTTGTCATTATAATCTAGAAATATTTAACATTTTATAATTTTAGTTAAAAAAGTTTAAAATATTTTTTATAGATGATAATATATATATTATTATTTATTTAAATGAGATTTTACAATTAAAAACAAACTGTAATCAGGTAGTGAATGCAGACCTTTCTTACAACAAGTTGCAAAGTCATGTACATGTCCTGTCTGGTTTATGTGGGAACACAGGGCTGCTATTGTGCGTATGTGTGTGTGTGTGTGTGTGTGCATGCCATGGTAGGAGGATCAGCAATGTTGATGTGAATGACAATAATGCAGACGAGTGGGTAAACAACAACAAAAAACAGGCCAGGTCTGATAAAGTGCTCTTGTCCTGTGGGCTGGGGGAGGGGGGGGGGCTGGGGGGGGGTTATTTGGAATATTTATTATTATTATTTTATGTATTACATTTTATGTATTACATTTATTTACATGTCTAAGAGTGAGAGAGGTCTGAATGAACTGCACTGGTCTGGTTTATATAAGTCCCTAGTGGTCTAAGTAAATTACCCCTCTTAATGTATTACACACACACACACACACACACACACAGAGTTGCTGACAGTTTGTGCATTCAGAAAGCAGGTTCAGAGATTAACAGTGGAAGAAAAAAGATAGATATCAAAACACAGAGCGCAGACGAACCTCGGCATGTGTCACATTCACCACGGGGATGTCAGGAATTTCATACTTTGCTTCCAAAACAGCTAGAGGACAGACTGAAGTGTGCAAGAGAGAGAGCAAGTGGACAGAGGAGTGAGAGCATGGTGTTTTGAGCAGTGTGTAGAGGTTTTGTCCTGAATGCTGTGGTATGTTCTCACTATTCTCTCCAGCTCGGGGATGTAAAATGTAAATTCTCTGGTAGGTCACTAGAGACTTGTCCTGTGTCCCCTCTCCCTTTCACACTCTCCTGACCCTTGTGGAGTAGACATGTGCGGAGGTCATGCCTGCTGTTCCCAGGGGACGAGTGATCTCAGGGGCACGTAAACGCCGAAGTGGGATTATGAGTTTGGGGAGATTAACGGCCATTTTACACCTGATCTTCTGGGTGGAGAACAGCCACGCTGATACATCCACATCATGCTGGACATCAGGAAACCGGAGCTGTGTGGGTGAGTAAAATATACGCCTCATCATTCAGAGAAAATGCACAATATTTCAGTCAAACTTCAGCAAATGGATGTCTGACTGGTCCGGTTCCTCTTATGGTTTCTCCCTCATGTCATCTCAGGGAGGTTTCCACACCACTGTCACCTCTGGGATCTAATCCTGCATCTGGAATTCTGTACAACTTCTGTGTGATAACATCTGCACAAATAAAACTGAACACAATTCAATAAAACACATGACAGAACATGAACTGAGTCAAAGTCAGATGTTAGCCATTACAGTAAGAGCTGACCATTTTTAATGAAACTATGTAACGGTCACCTCCTAGAGGCCCTGTCTACAACTTGCTACGGGTCAGGTAACAGCGTACACCTATATATAAACAAATGTGTGTAGCTGTGCTACAACTATTTCTGATTTAAATCTGGTATTCTTCAAGGATAAGTGTTAATAGTCTAGATTTAATACACGATAAAAATTAAATAGGTGATGAAAGCAAACATTTGTAGACCAAATTTAGAAACACATTACAGTATTATACAAATAATCCAGAAATAGTGAATCTTTTTATTTATTTTTTTTAATGAACGTTTCTGGTTTCTGGTTAAATTTAAAGCAGAATGTGCTAAAAACAAAGATGAAGTCATATCATGTTTAAAGAAATATGAACTTTAAATAACATGACAGGAAAAGACTTCACATTTTACACTTGGAAAGTAAAGGCTTGCTTTTCAAAGTACTTCAAGACGTGAGAAGTCAGTTGCTAGGCAACTAGAAAACACACACACACACACACACAAACACTATTAGTTTGCTAATCTCATGTTAAGTCTGTTAAGTCTTTTAAACAAATATGTGAAGGCACAGTGACAAATAAAATGCACATAAAACTATAGAGAACCTCAATATCTACCTCAGAATTGTTGGTAGATTATTAAAATAAAGCAGTTTCTTTGACTAAAATGACACTAATTACACTTATCTTTGTGCTAAAGGAAATACCGAGTGTTCTAGCATGTGGAGGAACCTCAAGTCAAATGTGAACACTATGAGCAGTGTGTACACTTTAAATAAAGGGCATAAGCTAATAATCATGCTAATAATTAGCTCTGGGCAATGTTAAGCTAATATTAGGGCTGGATAGGGTTTTTTAAGTAACAGTGACAATAAAACCAACAGAAATCTGTCAGGAATATCAACATTTACCTCAGAAGTGTTGACCAATTAATTATTTAATATACTATGACTGCAGACCAGTGTGTATGAAGTGTATGATCAGTCAGGAGTGTGTGAACAGGACTACGAGTGTGTGAGCTGGGAAGTGTAGTCCATGGCAGCCATGTTTGTAGGCTGAATCTTATAACAACTTTAAAAACATGGCTGTTTTAAAAAAGGCAGTTTGTGTGTATATTCTAAACACTGAGGTATTATTACACTTTAGTGTTTTGTAGGAAGAATGATGTAAATTTTGCCTCAGATATGTTGGTAAAATACTAAGCGCCTCGGTTCAGCACAGAAAACATCCTTTATCACGGGTTGCTCGGGAAACGCCGGCTTTTCTTCCTCAGGAATCGGCGCTGGTTGTGAACTTCAGCACATTATGGCGAGGAGCAGTGTGTCACTGAACGACAATAATTCAGTGTGAAAGCTTTTTTAGAAGAAAAGAGTGTCACAAAATCTCCATCACCAGAGCAACCAGAGATCCAGTTATTCACCACAAAGCCTTTTGTTTACTGACGGCGCTTTTGTCTTTTCACATAAAGCTCCTCCTGAATTTGGATTTTTGGTGAAGTCTAAGATTATAGGCCTCAGGATGAGAAGAGTGGAAGCTTCTAGACCTGAGGATGAGAAAAGCAGAAACTTGTGGAAGGAAAGTTGTAGGAGTTTGTGGGTCTCAGGTTTACAGGATTTATTTGGAAATAATACTGACTAGAGAGGAGGCTGTATTTATAGAGATTTACAGAACTTAATAATATTACACACTAGACATGCTTTATCAAGACAATAATTATGAATGAATTATGGGATTTAATGTAATGTATGTATTGTTAATGTTTACGTCAATGTAACTGAATTAATGCTGATGTGGTTTGGTGTACAGATCCCGAGCCGTATTTGCTTGTTGGCTTCAGAAACGCTATTGTCCTGACCGACTTGGACGGCAGTGGTCAAAAACGGCTCGTCTCTGGCGTGGGAAACGGCCTGGTGGACTTCCATTACAGGGAAGGAAGGGTGTATTGGGTCGACACACACACAGGAGTCCTGAGTCGGGTCAACTTGGATGGGACACACGCTCAGGTGATCATCATGTCATTAGGAATTTTCATGTCATTGTGTGAATTTTATAGGACAAGATGAAGATGAATGCTAATCCTAGCCTTTTATCTGCAAATAAAAACATGTGCTCAGTTCTCTTTGGAAAATGTGTCCAATTTCCTACAAAATTATTTAAATTGATCATCACTGAGATTAACTGATCTTTGTTGTAGCTTTATTAGGTCATAAAATATCAAATTTATGACAAAATAGTTTAAAGCAACACAATTTGTTATATTCATAAATGAATGAATTCAGGAACAGTAGCTTTTCTGTAAAGTGCAGCTTTAAAAATTCTGTTCGGATTTATTTAGTGTTGTTGAGTTCCTGAGAGAATTTGTCACATCTTTCTAGAGACTTCTGTCACTGGGGAAAGGAATCTCAGGCCTGGCTGTGGACTGGAGAGAAAACTCATTGTACTGGAGCAGCAGGAAAACCGGGACGATCCGGAGAGCGGATACAGATGGACGCAACGTGAAAACTGTCCTGAGAGACCTGACTCAGCCCAGCAGCGTGGTCACTGATCCAAACACAGGGTAAAAAATTTTAGATTTAGTTATTTTCTATCACTGATTCATTTTCTGTAACAGCAGACAGCTGAAAAAGTAAAAAAAAAATTATTTCTTTATTCATAATAAATGATGTGTTATTATTGTTCCTATAATAACAGAGCATTAAAAATTATATGAGGTGTTTATTTAAGATTTTTTGAAGGAGTCTCCAGTGTCAAATTTGATGAGTTTTCTCAGTGGTTTCAGGATAACATGAGAATAAAGTGAGACAGGTCAGGGAAAGACTGTTTATAGCTGCTATAATGAAAATAAGAACAGGAACTGTTCTGAAAAGAACAGGCATTTAATGTAATAATAAATGAATAAAATGTCACGTCATTATTGAACTTATATTTGCTGATAAACTGCTGTGGTAAAAGAGTTGAGTAAGACTTGATATAAACATAATAACAGGTGATAAAGTCCGCTCTATCCCTCTATCCACACTGTCACTGATTATTTTACTAGAACAGCACAGGTCAGGTCTTTTCATATCCCACAGCGTGTGTATGAAGGTGTAAACCACACACTCACACCTGTTTGCGTAACCAGCTTGTCAAACAGAGAGAGCCAAAAGGTCAGCGCAAATACCACAAAGTTTGTTTAAATCTTAAAAACCTGAATCCTAGAAGGCAGAAGACAAGAGAGAGAGAGAGAAAGAGAGAAAGAGAGAGAGAAAGAGTCTGAGGTCGTTCTGAGGTGTGACGTTAATCAGAGTGTTGATCTTCCAGCGTCACTGAGCAGAGCGGCCGTGGAAGCAGATACCTGAGATCCAAACAAATAAATATATAAATAAACAAATACAAATAAATAAATAAACGTTGTTTACCTCTCTGTGATTGGTCCCTGAGTGTCACATGATATTGTTTTGGTCTCATGACATCTCATCAACCTGGCAGTTTGAGTCAAATTACTAATTTTACAAAAAAGAAGGAAAAAAAAGAAGAAAAGTTCAGCACAAAAGCCACCAACCAAGTAAGTGTGAATAAAAACAATGTGTGACAAAAAATGAACATTATTTTCATTATATCGAAATACAAAGAGCAAACGTTAGCTTTCATGAGTTTTCATGAAAGTTCCATGAGTTAGCATATCTAGCTAATCAAACTCTGAGAGAGAAAATGTTCGATGAGTATTAGCTCCTGATCCTGTAGCGTCTGCACTTTCACACTCCACAGCACCTGTGTTATTTTTCTTTCTATGACTTTATTTCTGCAGACAGTTTGTTGTATGGAGACAAAAAAAATCAGACACCTAAAAAAAGGCACACGTCAGTTAGCATCAAAAGACACCTCACAACAACAACAACAACAACAACAACAACAACATGTGTACTATTTGTTAAATCCTGGTTAAATTCTGAATCACAGATGACGGATGACCGAACCTCCTGCTGAGCAAACGGCTAAAAACCCTGCTAGCATGATGGTGCTAGCTTCAGACGGTCAGATTTTTCCAGACATGGCTGTCACGTAGGTGTAAAATCTGCCTGTCTCACACACTGAGGCTTCTTCTGCTCACAGATATCTCTCAATGTGCTGCTCGGCACTTACTAACCAAAATGACAAACACTTTGGGTTAGCGGCTGGCTAGCACTCAGGCTACAGAAACAGCCACAATGAGCTCATCTTGGATTCTCTGGATCTCGTGCTGTGTTCAGTTTTCCTCAGATGTTTATAGACCTCTGAGTGCAGAGGTTATGATTATGATGTAGTGAAAATTCCAGCAGATTTGTTTAGTAGAAATAGAATGTGTGAAAAAAAAGAATGTTTCATTCATTCATTCATTCATTCATTCATTCATTCATTTATTTATTTATTTATTTATTTATTTATTTATTTATTTATTGTATCATCTAATGTGATTTTCTGTGCATTCTTAAATCTGAAAATTAAATTTATTTTACAATATGGCGAAAGAACAATATTAATATTTATATCATAATAATTATTGTGATTTTAGAGTCATTAAGAGTAATGAAATAATTATGGGAAATAGTTTGAATAATAATGAATTAAATAATGAATTTAAAAATGGATAATTAAATAATTATGTGATTAATATACATTTATTATTACATATAATTATTTTATATAAATTTATTATTTTTCTTTTTTAAATATTTTTTCTTTAAATTTATTTATTTATTTATTTATTCATCCTGAAAAATGTTATAATCCATTTCAATCAGCCGATAAGAAGACACTGTACTGAATTCCTATTGGTGGAGGATGATGGAGAGTTTTAGGACTTTAACTGAGTTTCCTGTGGTCATCATTAAACAGTAAATATTTGTGATCATTACAGATATGTGTTTTGGTTGTCAGCCAGCGTGTTGTCCAGTATCCAGCGCTCAGATCTGACCGGAGGTCTGATCGCCACAGTGTTGAAAACCTCGGACAGATTGTTGTGTTTGGTCAGTGATGTGGTGGAGAGGAAGCTGTTCTGGATTCTTCATTACGAAGCGAATGAGCTCGGCTCTCTCGGCTCCTGCGATTATAACGGCAACGGCGTTAACATCATCAACCAGAGATTAAGGTGAGACTGAAGTCCTGCAGCTAATCATTTAATCAGATCAAATATTCAGTCAAAATGTCTGAGTCTCAATCACAAGAACTGCTCATGCTGCTAGCAAAAATAAAACTTCATTTTAAATTATTCTGCGCATCATTTTAGCTAGTGTTTTTTTTTAAGTAAAATTATTCTATTATATTTATTATATCTCATATATTTAATAAGATAAAGGGTAATTTTGATAAAATTGAAATTTGTAAATAAAACTAATAATGAAATATTTTAAAGTATTCCCTCTAAAACATCATAAAGTCTTTTTAATAAAGAAAAATTATTTTCTAAATGCATAACATAATCTGGGATTGTTGTAAAAGTTAAAAAAAAATTATTAAAATTTATTTTAAAAAATTCCAAATATTTTAATTTAAAATTTTAAGTTTAGAATAAAACCTGTAATAAATTTTTTTAAAGGCTGTAATTGATTGGATTAATTCTACAAATTACATTATTGAAAATGTTTTAATCAGATAAAATATATTTAATTGGCTAAATATAGAATAAATTAATAAAAAAATAAAAACAGCCTTGTTCAAATGTTGTGTGGAGATGATGATGATGATGAAGATGATGATGATGATGACCTCTCTGACTGAACTGAGCGGTTGAGGCGAAGTGTTTGTTCAGTGTCATTTTAGCCACGCTAAAACATTTCTTAGTAATTTACCACCACATCTGAGAGAAATGTTCATGTTGACATCTTGCCTCCACTGATCAATGTTCCTTTTAACGGACTTAACAGATATTTGCTAGCTGGCTAAATCAGTTGGCTAATTTGGCACCCGTCATGCCCAGTTGCCTAGCAACACCGTTCTCACAATTTAAACTACCTGAGTTCAAACCATTCCACTTGAATGCACCCTCAGTCCTTGTGGACTTCTGATCCCATGATTCTGGTGTTAAATGCAGCAGAACAATGACTCCGAAGATGTCCCTGTTCTTGGATTACGTGTATGTGACGGATCCTGCGTCACAGAGTGTAATGAGAGTAAAGAGGCACATGGCAGAACCTCTCAAGGAAGTGAAGGCCATAAAGATGCAGAACGTTCCTGTTGATGTTAAAGTCATCCATCCGACGATTCAGCCTGAGGTGGAAAGCCCAGCTGCCTTCACTCCAGGTGAGTGACCAAACGTCTCACTTTCATTTTCACATCATCATCACCACCTACATCAGCTTTACCAGACACCTGGAAGTGAAATCTTCTCTAAAATTAAACTGCTTTTACACACACATGTGTACACACACACTCACTTTACACACTACACTTCCTGGAAGACGTGTGTGTGTATAATTTGTGACTAAATATTTGATTTGTATTAAAAGGTCGTGTGTGTGTGTAGTGTGTGAGACAGATGGGTGTGTGAATGTGTGTTCCAGCTCTGATGGTCACTGTCAGTGCAAACCTGGCTTCAAGCTCAGCAAACATGGCAACTACTGTGAAGGTAAGGAATGAGAAATATATTAATAAATCATTTCCAGAGCTTCATTTTAAGTTAAATTGTTAAGTTTATTTGTCACATATACATTACTGGACAGTGAAATTCTTTCTTCTCATATTCCATCCTTGGGGGTTGGGGTCAGAGTGCAGGGTCAGCCATGATACAGTGCCCCTGGAGCAGGGTGGGTTGGGGGCCTTGCTCAAGGGCCCAACAGTGGCAGCTGGGAGGTGCTGGGGCTTGAACCCACGATCTTCTGATCAATGATCCAGAGCCTTAACCACTTGGGCTTAACCACAGAGCCTTATCCACAATAGATTTTGAATAATTTAGGGTCTAAGGAGATAAATTAAATGAAATTAAAAGATATTTTTGTAATTTGAACATCATGACATCATTATTTATACTACTGCCATGAAGTGATGGAGTGCTTGGACCCCAAAAATCGCTGCTTGTATGTATGTATATATGTATGCATTTATGTCTGAATGTATTATTATTATTATTATTATTATTATTATTATTATTATTATTATTATTAAATATAAGTAGTGCTTTTTGGGGTTCAAGCACTATAATAATAATAATAATAATAATAATAATAATAATAATAATAATAATAATAATAATAATAATAATAATTTCTATTTATTTGTAATTTTTGTTATTTTTGTTAACAGACTGAATGCATTCATTTTTAAATTTTGTATTAAATTATTTATTTGTAGTCTTTATATATTGATATATTAAGATATAATTTTTGACTCATTTTTACAGTGGTATTTGTGCCCTGTGTTTCAGATCTAAACGAGTGTGCTTTGTGGAATCACGGCTGCTCTCTGGGGTGTGAGAACGTTCAAGGTTCTTATTTCTGCACTTGTCCTGAAGGATACGTTCTTCTGCCCGACCACAGAACCTGCAGAGGTGAGAACACATGCACACAAATACACTCAGTTTTTAAATGATTGTGGTCTCATATATCATAAATCCTATGTCTGTGTGTGTATGTGTGTGTGTGTGTGTTAGAAATGAAGCCATGTGTGGAGAATGGTACGCTGTGTGAACACGCCTGCACACACACACTAGAGGGCGATGTGTGTGTGTGTCCAGTTGGATCCTCCCTAAAGCCTGATGGACGTTCCTGCACAGGTGTGTGTGTGTGTGTGTGTGTGTATGTGTATGTGTGTGTGCTGACTGAATCCATATCTCTGTTCATCTCAGGGTGTGTGTCTGTGGACCGAGGTGGCTGTAGTCAGGTGTGTGTGACGTTGTCGCCTGGGAGGTGGGAGTGTATGTGCCAACCTGGATACCAACTACAGACAGATGGCAAACAATGCAAAGCCTCAGGCATGACCACACACACACACACACATACACACACACACACGCACGGTCAGCTCTGTGAGCTTTCAGACAGAAACACAAAAAATATCAGCCATCAAATGATGTTTTAAAAAATTAGACTCTGCACAATAAGACTGATCTAACTTGGTGTCTAATTTCCAGACTTTTCCCTGTTGCCTAGCAACTTACTACTGTTCCTCATAGTGGAGGTTAGCTGTGGTTCCCTTTCTTATAGAACGACCAAATAACTCACATTACTACTAATTAATATTTTCTTTCTTTCTTTCTTTCTTTCTTTCACAGGTCCTCCAGCGCTGATGCTGTTTGCTAACATGGTGGATGTGAGGAGTGTAAATGTGGATGGATCAGACAGCAGGAGTCTGATGAATGAATCGAAACGTTCCATCATGGCTGTGGACTATGACCCTGTGCAGAACAGAGTATAACACACACACACAAACCCACACACACACACACACACAAACACACACACACACACACACACATGCTAATGTCAGAGACTCGTCCTCACCACACGTGTGCCACTGGCTCCATCTGGTGGCCGAGATCTGCAACTACAGCATCATGTCACTTACTGTAGTACTTTAGTGCAGTAGATAAGAAAACATGGAACACACAGAGGAAAGATATTTTGATGTTCTCAAGCTGGAGAACAAAAGAGAGAATGCTCTTTATTGTTCTCCCGGGAAATTTGGCTCAACAAACACAGATATATATCAGATAATGGATGTGACATGAGGCAGCAATCAGATCTAAAATATAAACAGTGGAGTGTCTTGTACAGTCAGACATAACTCTTTGTGTGTGTGTGTGTGTGTGTGTGTGTGTGAGTTGTGAGAGATGTGTAAGGTGTGTGACGTGTGTAAGATGTGTGAGATGTGTGTGAGTTGTGTGTAAGGTGGTGTGTGTGCAAGTAACTCTGTGTGTGTGTGTGTGTGTGTGTGGTTCAGGTGTATTTTGCTGATACAGAGCGTAAACAGATTGAGGGCGTGTCTGTACATGGAGGTGAGACAGAAGTGCTGATCACTGACCTCGTCTCACCTGAGGGAATCGCTGTGGACTGGACCAACCGCAGACTCTACTGGACTGACAGAGGGTACACACACACACACACACTGCAGGAGCCTACACACACCTCACATGCATTACACACACATAAACTGCCGGACACACACATACACACACACACACCTCACACCTTAGATACACCTGACATACCTTACATACCTTACACACACACCTCACACACACACCTCACACACACACCTCAAACACACACCTCACACCACACACACAACTCATACCACACACACACCTCACACACCTTACACAACTCACACACACCTCACGCACCTCATACATCTCACACACACCTCACACACCTCATACATCTCACACACACCTCACACACCTCACACAGCTCACACACACCTCACACATCTCATACATCTCACACACACCTCACACACCTCACACAGCTCACACACACCTCACACACCTCACACAGCTCACACACACCTCACACACCTCAAACAACTCACACACACCTCAAACATCTCACACACACCTCACACATCTCAAACATCTCACACACACCTCACACATCTCAAACATCTCACACACATCTCAAACATCTCACACACACCTCACACACCTCAAACATCTCACACACACCTCACACATCTCAAACATCTCACACACACCTCACACATCTCAAACATCTCACACACACCTCACACACCTCAAACATCTCACACACACCTCACACATCTCAAACATCTCACACACACCTCACACATCTCAAACATCCACACACATCTCAAACATCTCACACACACCTCACACACCTCAAACATCTCACACACACCTCACACATCTCAAACATCTCACACACACCTCACACATCTCAAACATCTCACACACACCTCACACATCTCAAACATCTCACACACACCTCACACACCTCAAACATCTCACACACACCTCACACACCTCACACAGCTCACACACACCTCACACACCTCACACAGCTCACACACACCTCACACACCTCACACAGCTCACACACACCTCACACACCTCAAACAACTCACACACACCTCAAACATCTCACACACACCTCACACATCTCAAACATCTCACACACATCTCAAACATCTCACACACACCTCACACATCTCAAACATCTCACACACATCTCAAACATCTCACACACACCTCACACACCTCAAACATCTCACACACCTCACACACCTCAAACATCTCACACACCTCACACATCTCAAACATCTCACACACACCTCACACACACCTCACACACCTCACACAGCTCACACACACCTCACACACCTCACACACCTCACACATCTCAAACATCTCACACACACCTCAAACATCTCACACACACCTCACACACCTCAAACATCTCACACACACCTCACACATCTCAAACATCTCACACACACCTCACACACACCTCACACATCTCAAACATCTCACACACACCTCACACACCTCAAACATCTCACACACACCTCACACATCTCAAACATCTCACACACACCTCACACACCTCAAACATCTCACACACACCTCACACACCTCAAACATCTCACACACACCTCACACATCTCAAACATCTCACACACACCTCACACACCTCAAACATCTCACACACACCTCACACACCTCAAACATCTCACACACACCTCACACATCTCAAACATCTCACACACACCTCACACACCTCAAACATCTCACACACACCTCACACACCTCACGCACCTCACACAACTCACACACACCTCACACACACCTCATGCATCTCACACACCTCACACACACCTCACACATCTCAAACATCTCACACACACCTCACACATCTCAAACATCTCACACACACCTCACACACCTCAAACATCTCACACACACCTCACACATCTCAAACATCTCACACACACCTCACACACCTCAAACATCTCACACACACCTCACACACCTCAAACATCTCACACACACCTCACACATCTCAAACATCTCACACACACCTCACACATCTCAAACATCTCACACACACCTCACACACCTTACACATCTCACACACACCTCACACACCTCACGCACCTCACACAACTCACACACACCTCACACACACCTCACACACACCTCATGCATCTCACACACCTCACACACACCTCACACACACCTCACGCATCTCACACAACTCACACACACCTCACGCATTTCACACACACCTCTCACACACCTCACGCATCTCACACACCTCACGCATCTCACACACCTCACACATCTCACACACACCTCACGCAATTCACACACACCTCACACACACCTCACGCATCTCACACACACCTCACACACACCTCACGCACACCTCACGCATCTCACGCACCTCACACATCTCACACACACCTGACACATCTCACACACACCTCACGCACCTCACACATCTCACACACACCTGTGACACCTCACACATCTCACACCCACCTCACACACACCTCACACACCTCACGCATCTCACAGAACTCACACACCTCACGCATCTCACACACCTCACACATCTCACACGCACCTCACACAACTCACACAACTCACACAACTCACACACCTCACACATCTCACACACCTCACACATCTCACACATCTCACACACACCTCACACACACCTCACACACACCTCACACACCTCACGCATGTCACACACCTCACACATCTCACACACACCTCACGCACCTCACACATCTCACACACACCTCACACACCTCACACATCTCACACATCTCACACACCTCACACATCTCACATGCACCTCACGCACCTCACACATCTCACACCCACCTCACACACACCTCACGCATCTCACACATCTCACACACACTTCACGCACCTCACAAATCTCACACACACCTCACATACCTCACACATCTCACACACACCTCACACATCTCACACAAACCTCACACATCTCACACACACCTCACGCACCTCACAAATCTCACACACACCTCACGCACCTCACAAATCTCACACACACCTCATGCACCTCACACACATCACGCACCACACACAACTCACACACACCTCAAGCACCTCACGCACCTCACACATCTCACACACACTGCACACATCTCACACACACCGGATGCACCTCACACATCTCAAACCCACCTCACACATCACCTCATCACACCTCATCACACCTCACACATCTCACACACACCTCACGCATCTCACACACCTCACACATCTCACACGCCCCTCAAGCACCTCACACATCTCACACACACCTCACACACACCTCACACACACCTCACACACACCTCATGCACCTCATGCATCTCACACACCTCACACATCTTACACGCACCTCACGCACCTCACACACTTCACACACACCTCATGCACCTCACGCATCTCACACACACCTCACACACACCTCACACACCTCATGCACCTCACACATCTCACACATCTCACACACACTTCACGCACACGCACCTTCACCACACGCACCTCACACACCTCACGGACCTCACACATCTCACACACACCTGACGCACCTCAAACATCTCACACACACCTCACACACCTCACGCATCTCACACACCTCACACATCTCACACACACCTCACACACACCTCACACATCTCACACACCTCACAGATCTCACACACACCTCACGCACCTCACGCACCTTACACATCTCGAATGCAGCTCACGCACCTTACACATCTCACACACACCTCACGCATCTCACACAACTCACACACACCTCACGCATCTCACACAACTCACACACACCTCACGCATTTCACACAACTCACACACACCTCAAACACACCTCACACACCTCACGCATCTCACACACACCTCATGCATCTCACACACACCTCACGCATTTCACACACACCTCTCACACGCCTCACGCATCTCACACACACCTCACACACCTTACACATCTCACACACACCTCACACACACCTCACACACCTCACACACCTCATGCACCTCACACACCTTACACATCTCACACACACCTCACACATCTCACACACACCTCACACACCTCACGCACCTCACACATCTCACACACACCTCACGCACCTCACACATCTCACACACACTTCACGCACCTCACACATATCACACACACTTCACGCACCTCACAAATCTCACACACACCTCACGCACCTCACACATCTCACACACACCTCACGCATCTCACACACCTCACACATCTCACACGCACCTCACGCACCTCACACATCTCACACCCACCTCACACACACCTCACACACCTCACGCATCTCACACATCTCACACACACCTCACGCACCTCACGCACCTTACACATCTCACACACACCTCACACATCTCAAACATCTCACACACACCTCACGCACCTTACACATCTCACACACACCTCACGCACCTCACGCACCTTACACATCTCACACACACCTCACACATCTCAAACATCTCACACACACCTCACGCACCTTACACATCTCACACACACCTCACACACACCTCACGCATCTCACACATCTCACACACACCTCACACATCTCAAACATCTCACACACACCTCACACATCTCAAACATCTCACACACACCTCACACATCTCAAACATCTCACACACATCTCACACACACCTCACACATCTCAAACATCTCACACACACCTCACACATCTCAAACATCTCACACACACCTCACACATCTCAAACATCTCACACACACCTCACGCATCTCACACATCTCACACATCTCACACACACCTCACACACACCTCACGCATTTCACACACACCTCACACACACCTCACACACGTCACGCATCTCACACACACCTCACGCATCTCACATACACCTCACACACACCTCACGCATCTCACACACACCTCACACACCTCACGCATCTCACACACCTCACACATCTCACACGCACCTCACACACACCTCACGCATCTCACACACCTCACACATCTCACACACACCTCACACATCTCACACACATCTCACACGCACCTCACGCACCTCACACATCTCACACACACCTCACACACACCTCACACACCTCATGCACCTCACACACCTTACACAGCTCACACACACCTCACACATCTCACACGCACCTCACACACACCTCACGCATCTCACACACCTCACACATCTCACACACCTCACACATCTCACACACACCTCACACACACCTCACGCATCTCACACACCTCACACATCTCACACACACCTCACACATCTCACACACACCTCACACACACCTCACGCATCTCACACACCTCACACATCTCACACGCACCTCACACACACCTCACGCATCTCACACACCTCACACATCTCACACACCTCACACATCTCACACACACCTCACACACACCTCACGCATCTCACACACCTCACACATCTCACACACACCTCACACATCTCACACACACCTCACACACACCTCACGCATCTCACACGCACCTCACACATCTCACACACATCTCACACACACATCACACACACCTCACACATCTCACACCCACCTCACACACACCTCAAAACACATCACGCATCTCACACACCTCACACATACCTCACACACACCTCACACACCTCACACACCTTACACATCTCACACACACCTCACGCACCTCACGCACTTTACACATCTCACACACACCTCACACACACCTCACACATCTCACACACCTCACACATATCACACGCACCTCACACACCTCACACATCTCACACACCTCACACATCTCACACGCACCTCACGCACCTCACACATCTCACACACACCTCACACACACCTCACGCATCTCACACACCTCAGACATCTCACACGCACCTCACACATCTCACACACACTTCACGCACCTCACAAATCTCACACACACCTCACATACCTCACACACCTCACACATCTCACACACACCTCACACATCTCACACACACCTCACACATCTCACACACACCTCACGCACCTCACACACACCTCACACACCTCACGCACCTCACGCACCTCACACAACTCACACACACCTCATGCACCTCATACAACTCACACACACCTGACGCACCTCACACATCTCACACACACCTCACACACACCTCACACACCTCACGCATCTCACACACCTCACACACATCACGCATCTCACACATCTCACACGCACCTCACACATCTCACACCCACCTCACACACACCTCACACACCTCACGCATCTCACACGCACCTCACACATCTCAGACCCACCTCACACACACCTCACACATCTCACACACACCTCACGCACCTCACACATCTCACACACACCTCACACGCACCTCACACATCTCAAACATCTCACGCAAACCTCATACACCTAACACACCTCACGCACCTCACACAACTCACACACACCTCATGCACCTCACGCACCTCACACATCTCACACATCTCACACACACCTCACACACCTAACACACCTCACGCACCTCACACAACTCACACACACCTCATGCACCTCACGCACCTCACACATCTCACACATCTCACACACACCTCACACACCTAACACACCTCACGCACCTCACACAACTCACACACACCTCACGCACCTCACACAACTCACACACACCTCACTCACCTCACACATCTCATACACACCTCACACACCTCTCCACCTCACACA
This sequence comes from Hemibagrus wyckioides, assembly GCF_019097595.1. Lineage (NCBI taxonomy): Eukaryota > Metazoa > Chordata > Actinopteri > Siluriformes > Bagridae > Hemibagrus > Hemibagrus wyckioides. The sequence goes on along the minus strand of NC_080717.1, from coordinate 1,585,728 downwards.
TCTCACACACACCTCACACACCTAACACACCTCACGCACCTCACACATCTCACACACACCTCAAGCACCTCACGCACCTCACACACCTCAAGCATCTCACACACACCACACGCACCTCACACACCTCACACACCTGACGCACCTCACACATCTCACACCCACCTCACACACACCTCACACACCTCACACATCTCACACACACCTCACACACACCTCACACGCCTCACACATCTCACACATCTCACACACACCTCACACACCTCACACATCTCACACACACCTCACGCACCTCACACATCTCACACACACCTCACACGCTTCACGCACCTCACACATCTCACACACACCTCACACACCTCACACACCTCACACATCTCGCACACACCTCACACACCTCACACACCTCACACATCTCGCACACACCTCACACACCTCACACACCTCATGCACCTCATACAACTCATACAACTCAAACACACCTCACACACCTCAAACATCTCACACACACCTCACGCACCTCACACATCTCACACACACCTCACACGCCTCACACATCTCACACATCTCACACACACCTCACACACCTCACACATCTCACACACACCTCACACGCCTCACGCACCTCACACATCTCACACACACCTCACACGCCTCACGCACCTCACACATCTCACACACACCTCACACACCTCACACATCTCACACACACCTCACACACCTCACACATCTCAAACACACCTCACGCACCTCACACATCTCACACACACCTCACACGCCTCACGCACCTCACACATCTCACACACACCTCACACACCTCACACACCTCACACATCTCACACACACCTCACACACCTCACGCACCTCACACACCTCATGCACCTCATACAACTCATACAACTCACACACACCTCAAGCACCTCACGCACCTCACACACCTCAAACATCTCACACACACCGCACACACCTCAAGCACCTCACGCACCTCACACACCTCAAACATCTCACACACACCGCACACATCTCACACACACCTCACGCACCACATGCACCTCACACACCTCACACACCTCACACACCTCACGCATCTCACACATCTCACACCCACCTCACACACACCTCACACACCTCACACATCTCACACACACCTCACGCACCTTACACATCTCACACACACCTCACACACCTCACGCACCTTAAACATTTCACGCACCTTACACATCTCACACACCTCACACACCTCATTCACCTTACACATCTCACACACACCTCACACACCTCACACACCTCACGCACCTTACACATCTCACACACACCTCACACACCTCACGCACCTCACACACCTCATGCACCTTACACATCTCACACACCTCATTCACCTCACGCATCTCACACATCTCACACCCACCTCACACACACCTCACACACCTCACGCACCTCACACACCTCATGCACCTTACACATCTCACACACCTCATTCACCTTACACATCTCACACACACCTCACGCACCACATGCACCTCACACACCTCACACACCTCACGCATCTCACACATCTCACACCCACCTCACACACACCTCACACACCTCACACATCTCACACACACCTCACGCACCTCACGCACCTTACACATCTCACACACACCTCACACACCTCACGCACCTTAAACATTTCACGCACCTTACACATCTCACACACCTCACACACCTCATTCACCTTACACATCTCACACACACCTCACACACCTCACACACCTCATGCACCTTACACATCTCACACACACCTCACACACCTCACGCACCTTACACACCTCAAACACCTCACGCACCTCACACACCTCATGCACCTTACACATCTCTCACACACCTCACACACCTCACGCACCTCACACACCTCCTGCACCTTACACATCTCACACACACCTCACGCACCTCACACACCTCACGCACCTTACACACCTCACACACACCTCACACACCTCACACAAACCTCACACACACCTCACACTCCTCACACACCTCACGCACCTCAAACACCTCACACACACCTCACACTCCTCACGCACCTTACACACCTCACACACACCTCACACTCCTCACGCACCTTACACACCTCACACACCTCACGCACCTTACACACCTCACGCACCTCACACACCTCACACACCTCCTGCACCTTACACATCTCACACACACCTCACACACCTCACACACCTCCTGCACCTTACACATCTCACACACACCTTACGCACCTCACACACCTTACAGACCTCACACACACCTCACACATCTCACACACACACCTCACACATCTCACACACACCTCACACACCTCACACACACCTTACACACCTTACACCTTACACATCTCACACACACCTCACACACCTTCCACCTTACACACCTTACACTTCACACACACCTCACACACCTCACACACACCTTACACCTTACACATCTCACACACACCTCTCACATCTCACACACCTCACACACCTCACGCACCTTACACCTTACACACACCTCACACACACCTCACACACCTCACACACCTTACACACCTTACACATCTCACACACACCTCACACACCTTCCACCTCACACACACCTCACGCACCTTACACATCTCACACACACCTCACACACCTTCCACCTTACACACCTTACACTTCACACACACCTCACACACACCTTACACACCTTACACTTCACACACACCTCACACACCTCACACACACCTTACACACCTTACACCTTACACATCTCACACACCTCACACACACCTCACACACCTTCCACCTTCCACCTCACACACACCTCACGCACCTCACACACCTCACGCACCTTACACCTTACACACATCTCACACACACCTCATGCACCTCACACACCTCACGCACCTCACACACCTTATGCACCTCACACACCTTACACATCTCACACACACCTCACACACCTTCCACCTTCCACCTCACACACACCTCACGCACCTCACACACCTCACGCACCTCACACACCTCACGCACCTTACACCTTACACACATCTCACACACACCTCATGCACCTCACACACCTCACGCACCTCACACACCTTATGCACCTCACACAGCTTACACATCTCACACACACCTCACACACCTTACACATCTCACACACACCTCACACACCTCATGCGCCTTACACATCTCACACACACCTCACATACCTCACGCACCTCTAACACCTCACGCACCTCACACACCTCACGCACCTCACACACCTCACACACCTCACACATCTCACACACACCTCACACACCTCATGCACCTTACACATCTCACACACACCTCACGCACCTCACACACCTCATGCACCTTACACATCTCACACACACCTCACACACCTCATGCACCTTACACATCTCACACACACCTCACACACCTCATGCACCTTACACATCTCACACACACCTCACACACCTCATGCACCTTACACATCTCACACACACCTCACACACCTCATGCACCTTACACATCTCACACACACCTCACGCACCTCACACACCTCACACACCTCACGCACCTTACACCTTACACACACCTCACACACACCTCACACACCTCACACACCTTACACACCTTACACATCTCACACACACCTCACACACCTCATGCACCTTACACATCTCACACACACCTCACATACCTCACGCACCTCACACACCTCACGCACCTCACACACCTCACACACCTCATGCACCTTACACATCTCACACACACCTCTCACATCTCACACACCTCACACACCTCACGCACCTTACACCTTACACACACCTCACACACACCTCACACACCTCACACACCTTACACACCTTACACATCTCACACACACCTCACACACCTTCCACCTTACACACCTTACACTTCACACACACCTCACATACCTCACACACACCTTACACACCTTACACTTCACACACACCTCACACACCTCACACACACCTTACACCTTACACATCTCACACACACCTTCCACCTTCCACCTCACACACACCTCACGCACCTCACACACCTCATGCACCTTACACATCTCACACACACCTCACACACCTCATGCACCTTACACATCTCACACACACCTCACACACCTCATGCACCTTACACATCTCACGCACCTCACACACCTCACGCACCTCACACACCTCACACACCTCATGCACCTTACACATCTCACACACACCTCACACACCTCATGCACCTTACACATCTCACACACACCTCACACACCTCATGCACCTTACACATCTCACACACACCGCACGCACCTCACACACCTCATGCACCTTACACATCTCACACACACCTCACATACCTCACGCACCTCACACACCTCACGCACCTCACACACCTCACACACCTCACACACCTGACACACCTCATGCACCTTACACATCTCACACACCTCACACACCTCACACATCTCACACACACCTCACACACCTCATGCACCTTACACATCTCACACACACCTCACGCACCTCACATACCTCACGCACCTCTCACACCTCACGCACCTCACACACCTCACACACCTCACGCACCTCACACACCTCATGCACCTTACACATCTCACACACCTCACACACCTCATGCACCTTACACATCTCACACACACCTCACACACCTCACACATCTCACACACACCTCACGCACCTCACACACCTCATGCACCTCACACATCTCACACACACCTCATGCACCTTACACATCTCACACACACCTCACACACCTCATGCACCTCACACATCTCACACACACCTCACACACCTCATGCACCTTACACATCTCACACACACCTCACACACCTCATGCACCTTACACATCTCACACACACCTCACACACCTCATGCACCTTACACATCTCACACACACCTCACGCACCTCACACACCTCACGCACCTCACACACCTCACACCTCACGCACCTCACACACCTCACACCTCACGCACCTCACACACCTCACGCACCTCACACACCTCACGCACCTTACACATCTCACAAACACCTCACGCACCTCACACACCTCACGCACCTCAGACACCTCATGCACCTTACACATCTCACACACACCTCACACACCTCATGCACCTTTCACATCTCACACATACCTCACACACCTCACACACCTCACGCACCTCACACACCTCACGCACCTCACACATCTCACACACCTCACACTCCTCACGCACCTCACACTCCTCACGCACCTCACACACCTCACACACCTCACGCACCTCACACACCTCACACACCTCACGCACCTCACACACCTCACACACCTCACACACCTCACGCACCTCACACACCTCACACACCTCACACACCTCACACATCTCACACACCTCACACACCTCACACACCTCACACACCTTACACATCTCACACATACCTCACACATCTCACACACCTCACACACCTCACACACCTCACACACCTCATGCACCTTACACATCTCACACACCTTACACATCTCACACATACCTCACACACCTCACGCACCTCACACACCTTACACACCTCACACACCTCACACACCTCACGCACCTCACACATCTCACACACCTCACACACCTCACGCACCTCACACACCTCACACACCTCATGCACCTCACACACCTCACACTCCTCACGCACCTCACACACCTCACACACCTCACGCACCTCACACATCTCACACACCTCACACACCTCACGCACCTCACACACCTCACACACCTCACGCACCTCACACATCTCACACACCTCACACACCTCACGCACCTCACACACCTCACACACCTCACGCACCTCACACATCTCACACACCTCACACACCTCACGCACCTCACACACCTCACACACCTCACGCACCTCACACACCTTACACACCTCACACACCTCACACACCTCACGCACCTCACACATCTCACACACCTCACACACCTCACGCACCTCACACATCTCACACACCTCACACACCTCACGCACCTCACGCACCTCACACATCTCACACACCTCACACACCTCACGCACCTCACACACCTCACACACCTCACGCACCTCACACACCTTACACACCTCACACACCTCACACACCTCACGCACCTCACACATCTCACACACCTCACACACCTCACGCACCTCACACACCTCACACACCTCATGCACCTCACACACCTCACACTCCTCACGCACCTCACACACCTCACACTCCTCACGCACCTTACACACCTCACGCACCTCACACACCTCACACACCTCACGCACCTCACACATCTCACACACCTCACACACCTCACGCACCTCACACATCTCACACACCTCACACACCTCACACACCTCACACACCTCACACATCTCACACATACCTCACACATCTCACACACCTCACACACCTCACGCACCTCACACACCTCACGCACCTCATGCACCTCACACTCCTCACGCACCTCACACACCTCACACTCCTCACGCACCTTACACACCTCACGCACCTCACACATCTCACACACCTCACACACCTCACACACCTCACACACCTTACACATCTCACACATACCTCACACACCTCACGCACCTCACACACCTTACACACCTCACACACCTCACACACCTTACACATCTCACACACACCTCACACATCTCACACACCTCACACACCTTACACACCTCACACACCTCACACACCTTATGCACCTCACACACCTCACACTCCTCACACACCTTACACATCTCACACACACCTCACGCACCTCACACACCTTACACACCTTACGCACCTCACACACCTCACACACCTTACACATCTCACACACACCTCACACACCTCACGCACCTCACACATCTCACACACCTTACACACCTCACACACCTCACACACCTTACACATCTCACACACACCTCACACACCTCACACACCTTACGCACCTCACACACCTTACACATCTCACACACACCTCACACACCTTACGCACCTCACACACCTTACACATCTCACACACACCTCACACACCTTACACACCTTACACATCTCACACACACCTTACACACCTTACGCACCTCACACACCTTACACATCTCACACACACCTCACACACCTTACACATCTCACACACACCTTACACATCTCACACACACCTCACACACCTTACACATCTCACGCACCTTACACACCTCACACACCTCACACACCTTACACATCTCACACACACCTCACACACCTCATGCACCTCCCTCACCTAACACACCTCACGCACCTCACACACCTTATGCACCTCACACACCTTACACATCTCACACACACCTCACACACCTCACACACCTTACACACACCTCACACACCTCACACACCTCATGCACCTTACACCTTACACACATCTCACACACACCTCACGCACCTTACAAACCTTACACCTTACACACATTTCACACACCTTACACACCTGTGGTCATTTCCTGCTCCGTGTTTCAGGATGTTCTCGGTATCTCGTAGCCGACTAAGTGGTCAGGAGAGTACAGTGCTGATTCAGGACAAACGTCTGCAGCCGAGAGACATAGCAGTTCATCCTCAAGCTCAGTGAGATATTCACACACACACACACACACGCACACACACACACACATGCACACACACACACCTACATCAGTTTCATAACTCCAGTACAAATGATTTTGGTCTGGACTGTGTGTGTGCGTGTAGGACGATATTCTGGACGGATGTGGGTGTCCCTGTGGCAGTGTGGAGGGCGGGGCTGGATGGAGAGGATCGGATGGTGCTGATTGGTTCAGGACTCGTGTCTCCCTGCGGCATCACCGTGGATCACAACACACATACACTGTACTGGAGCGACATCGGAGCTGGACGCATCGAGTCAGCGGGACTGGACGGCTCACACCGACACACACTCACACACAAGCAAGTAGGTGAGGCTTCTCTAACACACACACAAATGCACACACACACACACACAAGCAAGTAGATGAGGCTTCTCTAACATACACACAAACACACGCACACACACACACACACACAAGCAAGTAGGTAAGGCTTCTCTAACACACACACACACACAAGCAAGTAAGTGAAGTTTCTCTAACACACACACACACACACACACACGAGTAAGTAGGTTAAGTTTGTCTAACACACGCACACACACACACACATAATAAATACATATATAGATAATTTACAGACTATATTCACAAACATGTTTTTGAGAAATTGAAGCATAATAACTAAAAGAATAAGATCTCCTTATGCAGCAGTTAATGTCCTAATTGTGGTGTGTGTGTGTGTGTGTGTGTGTGTGTGTGTGTGTGTGTAGGTCGCCCGTTTGACGTGGTGGTGTTTGAAGACACCCTGTGGTTCAGTAACTGGGAAGATAATCACATTTATCATCTGGATAAAAGAACAGGAAGTGATGTGGAGCGGCTCAGTGTGGATTCTGTCCAACCAGCTTCACTCGTTATCGTGCATCCTCTCATTAAACCAGGTATACACACACACACACACACACCTAGAGAGAGAGAGAGAGAGAGAGAGAGAGCTAGAGATTCATTGGTATGCCATATTTTGTTTTTTTCTCCAGGGGCGGACCTTTGTCTCCATGGAAACGGAGGGTGTTCCCAGCTGTGTGAAAGCAGACTCGGATTGGCTCATTGCTCCTGTCACTCACAGCACATCCTATCAGTTGATGGCAAAACCTGTTTTCCCACAGATACCTCTTCCTCGTTTTCATCTTCATCATCTGCAGGTCGCTATAGTGATGGCTGTGTCTCAAATCACACACTGCACTTTAGACTAGAACTGTGTAATGCATGTGTGTGTGTGTGTGTGTGTGTGTGCTATCACAGGATCAGGTAATGGAGAATGGAGTGACCAAGTGAAGAATAAATCCCTAAATGATGAGAGTTCTCCTCTGTCTCAGTCTTCTGAACGAGAACCCTTCACTGAAAAGATGGTGTCAGGTTCGAAGCTTAACACACACTACACACGCTATATAGAAAAGTTTGTGCACCCCTGACCATCACACCCACATGTGTGTGTTGGTCATCTCATTCCAGATTTATTCCTCTCTCTCTCTCTGTACTGTTATAATAAACTCCACTTTTCTCTGAAGGCTTTCCACTAGATAGATCTGTGGAGGTTTATTCAGCTACAAGATCATTAGTGAGATCAGACTCTGATGTTGGGATGATGAGGAGAGTCCAGTTCCAGTTCATCTCAGAGGTGGTCAGTGGGGATGGGTCAGAGGCAGGGCTCTGTGCAGGACACTCGAGGTCTTTACTCCAACCTTCACCTCCACACCAGGTCTTCATGGAGCTGCTTTGTGCTCTGGGACATGGTCATGATGGAGGAAGGTTTGGAGTTTGGAGAGATGTTCTGGAAAACTGTGTGCTTTAAACTGAACATAAGATTTTGGAGAAGAATCACATGACCATAATGGTCAGGAGGCACATACTATTAGTCATATACCAATAACACAACTACCTATAGTGAAAAAACAGCTTACATCCATTTTACCATGCTTTAATCTTTGTGTGTGTGTGTGTGTGTGTGTGTGTGTGTTCGTGTTCACGGTATAGATCAGGATGAATGTTTCTCTCTGAGATGTGATGTGAACGCGCAGTGTGTGCTGGAGGGCGGAGTTTCGGTGTGTCGCTGTCTGAGAGGCTTCACTGGAGACGGACAACTCTGTATGGGTGAGTGTGTGTGTGTGTGTGTGTGTGTGAGAGAGAGAGAGAGAGAGAGAGAGAGAGTTAGTCATCTGTTATTCTGTTTATCAGTGTGTGTGTGTACATAATATATAAATAATCAGCATATCAGTGTGTGTTGTGTGACTGACATGAAGTGTATCACATCACACTTAATTCATTATTCATGATTTATTCATAATTATTCCTTACTGAATAATTGATTTGTCTATATATAGAGAGCTTGGTGAGAATGGTTCATTGTGTATTTATTATTGATTGTTTTCTGTATTACTGATGGTGTGTGTGTGTGTGTGTGTGTGTGTGTGTGTGTGTGTGTAGATATTGATGAGTGTGTGACAGGTTTGGTGGCGTGTACCAGTCCTCAATCGGAGTGTGTAAATACACCAGGTGGATATTTCTGTCAGTGTGGAGTAGGGTTTAACAGAGATGGACACCACTGCATCGGTGAGAGAGATTACACACACACACACACACACACTGGAGATTGGTAGTCCTGCTATTGAACTATGTTGTTTTTCTCTGACATGTATTCTTGTGTGTGTGTGTGTGTGTGTGTGTACAGATGTGGATGAGTGCCGTTTGGAGCTGCACAGCTGTGATGAGAAGGCTGTGTGTGTGAACTCTCTGGGTGGATATGAGTGCAGGTGTAGAGTTGGATACACAGGAACAGGATTCAGCTGCAGCGGTAAACTCTACTTAACACTGTGCAGATACACCACTCGCACATACACCACTCGCACATACACCACTCGCACATACACCACTCGCACATACAACACTTGCACATACAACACTCGCACATACAACACACGCACAAACAACACTCGCACATAAAACACTCGCACATACACCACTCGCACATACACCACTCATACATACAACACTCATACATACAACACTCGCACATACACCACTCGCACATACACCACTCGCACATACAACACTCATACATACAACACTCACATACAACACTCATACATACAACACTCACACATACAACACTCACACATACAACACTCATACATACAACACTCATACATACAACACTCATACATACAACACTCATACATACAACACTCATACATACAACATTCGCACATACAACACTCATACATACAACACTCATACATACAACACTCATACATACAACACTCACACATACAACACTCATACATACAACACTCATACATACAACACTCATACATACAACACTCATACATACAACACTCATACATACAACACTCACACATACAACACTCATACATACAACACTCACGCATACAACACTCACACATACAACACTCATACATACAACACTCATACATACAACACTCATACATACAACACTCATACATACAACACTCATACATACAACATTCGCACATACAACACTCATACATACAACACTCATACATACAACACTCACACATACAATGCTCATACATACAACACTCGCACATACAACACTCATACATACAACACTCATACATACAACACTCACACATACAACACTCATACATACAACACTCACACATACAACACTCATACATACAACACTCATACATACAACACTCATACATACAACACTCACACATACAACACTCATACATACAACACTCACACATACAACACTCATACATACAACACTCATACATACAACACTCATACATACAACACTCATGCATACAACACTCATACATACAACATTCGCACATACAACACTCATACATACAACACTCATACATACAACACTCATACATACAACACTCATACATACAACACTCATACATACAACACTCACACATACAACACTCATACATACAACACTCACACATACAACACTCATACATACAACACTCACACATACAACGCTCATACATACAACACTCATACATACAACACTCACACATACAACACTCATACATACAACACTCATGCATACAACACTCATACATACAACATTCGCACATACCACCCTCGCACATACAACACTCATACATACAACACTCATACATACAACACTCACACATACAACACTCGCACATACAACACTCATACATACAACACTCATACATACAACACTCACACATACAACACTCGCACATACAACACTCATACATACAACACTCATGCATACAACACTCATACATACAACATTCGCACATACCACCCTCGCACATACAACACTCATACATACAACACTCATACATACAACACTCGCACATACAATGCTCATACATACAACACTCGCACATACACCACTCGCACATACACCACTCGCACATACAACACTCATACATACAACACTCACATACAACACTCATACATACAACACTCATACATACAACACTCATACATACAACACTCACACATACAACACTCACACATACAACACTCACACATACAACACTCACACATACAACACTCATACATACAACACTCATACATACAACACTCATACATACAACACTCATACATACAACACTCACACATACAACACTCACACATACAACACTCACACATACAACACTCATACATACAACACTCATACATACAACACTCATACATACAACACTCACACATACAACACTCACACATACAACATTCACACATACAACACTCGCACATACAACACTCATACATACAACACTCATACATACAACACTCGCACATACAATGCTCATACATACAACACTCGCACATACAAGACTTACACATACAACACTCACACATACAACACTCACACATACATTGCTCATACATACAACACTCACACATACAATGCTCATACATACAACACTCGCACATACAACACTCACACATACAACACTCATACATACAACACTCACACATACAACACTCACACATACAACACTCATACATACAACACTCATACATACAACACTCACACATACAACACTCATACATACAACACTCGCACATACAACACTCACACATACAACACTCATACATACAACACTCACACATACATTGCTCATACATACAACACTCACACATACATTGCTCATACATACAACACTCATACATACTACACTCATACATACAACACTCACACATACAACACTCATACATACAACACTCACATACAACACTCATACATACAACACTCATACATACAACACTCATACATACAACACTCACACATACAACACTCATACATACAACACTCACACATACAACACTCATACATACAACACTCACACATACAACACTCATACATACAACACTCATACATACAACACTCATACATACAACACTCGCACATACACCACTCGCACATACACCACTCGCACATACAACACTCATACATACAACACTCACATACAACACTCATACATACAACACTCATGCATACAACACTCATACATACAACACTCACACATACAACACTCATACATACAACACTCATACATACAACACTCACACATACAACACTCGCACATACAACACTCATACATACAACACTCATACATACAACACTCATGCATACAACACTCATACATACAACATTCGCACATACAACACTCGCACATACAACACTCATACATACAACACTCGCACATACAATGCTCATACATACAACACTCGCACCTACAAGACTTACACATACAACACTCATACATACAACACTCACACATACATTGCTCATACATACAACACTCACACATACAATGCTCATACATACAACACTCGCACATACAACACTCACACATACAACACTCATACATACAACACTCACACATACATTGCTCATACATACAACACTCACACATACATTGCTCACACATACAACACTCATACATACAACACTTACACATACAACACTCATACATACAACACTCATACATACAACACTTACACATACAACACTCATACATACAACACTCACACATACAACACTCACACATACAACACTCATACATACTACACTCATACATACAACACTCACACATACAACACTCATACATACAACACTCACACATACAACACTCACACATACAACACTCATACATACAACACTCACACATACATTGCTCATACATACAACACTCACACATACATTGCTCATACATACAACACTCATACATACTACACTCATACATACAACACTCACACATACAACACTCATACATACAACACTCACACATACAACACTCACACATACAACACTCATACATACTACACTCATACATACAACACTCACACATACAACACTCATACATACAACACTCACACATACAACACTCATACATACAACACTCATACATACAACACTCACACATACAATGCTCATACATACAACACTCGCACATACAACACTCACACATACAACACTCATACATACAACACTCACACATACATTGCTCATACATACAACACTCACACATACATTGCTCATACATACAACACTCATACATACTACACTCATACATACAACACTCACACATACAACACTCATACATACAACACTCACACATACAACACTCACACATACAACACTCATACATACTACACTCATACATACAACACTCACACATACAACACTCATACATACAACACTCACACATACAACACTCACACATACAACACTCATACATACAACACTCATACATACAACACTCACACATACAATGCTCATACATACAACACTCACACATACATTGCTCATACATACAACACTCACACATACATTGCTCATACATACAACACTCATACATACTACACTCATACATACAACACTCACACATACAACACTCATACATACAACACTCACACATACAACACTCACACATACAACACTCATACATACAACACTCATACATACAACACTCACACATACAACACTCACACATACAACACTCACACATACAACACTCATACATACAACACTCATACATACAACACTCGCACATACAAGACTCATACATACAACACTCGCACATACAACACTCATACATACAACACTCATACATACAACACTTACACATACAACACCCGCACATACAACACTCATACATACAACACTCATACATACAACACTCATACATACAACACTTACACATACAACACCCGCACATACAACACTCACACATACAATGCTCATACATACAACACTCACACATACAATGCTCATACATACAACACTCATACATACAACACTCATACATACAACACTCGCACATACAACACTCACACATACAACACTCATACATACAACACTCACCCATACAACACTCACACATACAACACTGACACATACAACACTCACACATACAACACTCATACATACAACACTCACACATACAACACTCATACATACAACACTTACACATACAACACTCATACATACAACACTCATACATACAACACTTACACATACAACACTCATACATACAACACCCGCACAAACAACACTTACACATACAACACTCATGCATACAACACTCATACATACAACATTCGCACATACAACACTCGCACATACAACACTTACACATACAACACTCATACATACAACACTTACACATACAACACTTACACATACAACACTCGCACATACAACACTCATACATACAACACTCGCACAACACTCATACATACAACATTCGCACAACACTCATACATACAACACTCGCACATACAACACTCATACATACAACACTCGCTCATACAACACTCAGATATCAACACTCAGATATCAACACTCAGACATACAACACTCATACATACAACACTCGCACAACACTCATACATACAACACTCGCACATACAACGCTCATACATACAACACTCGCACATACAACACTCGCACATACAACACTCGCACATACAACGCTCATACATACAACACTCGCACATACAAGACTTACACATACAACACTCATACCTACAACACTCATACATACAACACTCACACATACAATGCTCATACATACAACACTCATACATACAACACTCATACATACAACACTCACACATACAATGCTCATACATACAACACATACATACAACACTCACACATACAACACTTACACATACAACACTCATACATACAACACTCGCACATACAACACTCACACATACAACACTCATACATACAACACTCATACATACAACACTCGCACATACAACACTCACACATACAACACTCATACATACAACACTCACCCATACAACACTCACACATACAACACTGACACATACAACACTCACACATACAACACTCATACATACAACACTCACACATACAACACTCATACATACAACACTTACACATACAACACTCATACATACAACACTCATACATACAACACTTACACATACAACACTCATACATACAACACCCGCACAAACAACACTTACACATACAACACTCATGCATACAACACTCATACATACAACATTCGCACATACAACACTCGCACATACAACACTTACACATACAACACTCATACATACAACACTTACACATACAACACTTACACATACAACACTCGCACATACAACACTCATACATACAACACTCGCACAACACTCATACATACAACATTCGCACAACACTCATACATACAACACTCGCACATACAACACTCATACATACAACACTCGCTCATACAACACTCAGATATCAACACTCAGATATCAACACTCAGACATACAACACTCATACATACAACACTCGCACAACACTCATACATACAACACTCGCACATACAACGCTCATACATACAACACTCGCACATACAACACTCGCACATACAACACTCGCACATACAACGCTCATACATACAACACTCGCACATACAAGACTTACACATACAACACTCATACCTACAACACTCATACATACAACACTCACACATACAATGCTCATACATACAACACTCATACATACAACACTCATACATACAACACTCACACATACAATGCTCATACATACAACACATACATACAACACTCACACATACAACACTTACACATACAACACTCATACATACAACACTCGCACATACAACACTCACACATACAACACTCATACATACAACACTCACACATACAACACTCACCCATACAACACTCACCCATACAACACTCACCCATACAACACTCATACATACAACACTCACACATACAACACTCATACATACAACACTCGCACATACAACACTCGCACATACAACACTCATACATACAACACTCGCACATACAACACTCGCACATACAACACTCACACATACAACACTCATACATACAACACTCGCACATACAACACTCATACATACAACACTCATACATACAACACTCGCACATACAACACTCGCACATACAACACTCACACATACAACACTCATACATACAACACTCGCACATACAACACTCATACATACAACACTCATACATACAACACTCGCACATACAACACTCACACATACAACACTTGTCTCTTATGTCAAATGAACGGCTCAGCAAAATAACACAATTCCATATTTTTTGTCTCTGTTGCTAAGTGATGTGAACATACACTCCTGACTGAATTTACACTTTCTATACAGATACAATCAGGGCATGTGGGCGGGGCTAGAAATAGTTCTGATCACTTATTGGCTGATTGCTATCTTCATCTAACGCAGGCCACGTTTTTGCATTCACATTTTATTCTTCTTTGCATTTCATTTGATAAAACCGATCTAAATAATGACCTCACACAGGGTGGAGATTCAAATCAGATTTGTTTTACCTCACAGTGGAGCATAGCTCCACCTCCAGGCCGAGCTCAGAGACTCCGCCCCAAGTGACCACGCCGTGGCAGCGTGGGGACATGGTGGACATCTGTCCATCCACACACGACTCCTACTGTCTCAACAACGCTGTGTGTTTCTACTTTCCTGAGATGGAGACATTTGCCTGCAAGTACGTGGGACACACACACACACACATATATTCCAGTTACAGACTTACCAACAGTACAGAGCAGTGTGTGTGTACCCTCGGTCAGTCTGGTAGAGTCTGCAGTTGTGTGTGTGTGTGTGTGTGTGTGTACCCTCGGTCAGTCCTGTAGAGTCTGTGGTTGGGTGTGTGTGTGTTGGATGATACTAGTAATGAGCAGCAGAGGGCAGTGTTGTTTAACAAAAAATATTGCTAGTGTTGTGACAATGGATTGTGTGTGTTTGTGTGTGTGTTTGTGTGTAGCTGTGTTCCAGGTTATATGGGAGAGCGTTGTCAGTACAGTGATTTGGAGTGGTGGGATCTGCAGCAAGTGGAAGAGGAGAAGAGGAGAAACACCACCATCGCTGTGTGCATCACTGTAGTGCTTCTGCTGCTGTTCATCACAGCCACCATCACCTACTGCTACAGATACCACAGGTACTGCTACAGATAACTAAGGCACTGCTACAGGTACCACAGGTACTGCTAAAGATACCGCAGGTACTGCTACAGATACCACAGGTACTGCTACAGGTACCTCAGGTACTGCTACAGATAACTAAGGCACTGCTACAGGTACCACAGGTACTGCTAAAGATACCGCAGGTACTGCTACAGATACCACAGGTACTGCTACAGGTACCTCAGGTACTGCTACAGATAACTAAGGCACTGCTACAGGTACCACAGGTACTGCTAAAGATACCGCAGGTACTGCTACAGATACCACAGGTACTGCTACAGGTACCTCAGGTACTGCTACAGATACCGCAGGTACTGCTACAGGTACCTCAGGTACTGCTACAGATAACTAAGGCACTGCTACAGGTACCACAGGTACTGCTAAAGATACTGCAGGTACTGCTACAGATACCACAGGTACTGCTACAGGTACCTCAGGTACTGCTACAGATAACTAAGGCACTGCTACAGGTACCACAGGTACTGCTAAAGATACCGCAGGTACTGCTACAGATACCGCAGGTACTGCTACAGGTACCTCAGGTACTGCTACAGATACCGCAGGTACTGCTACAGATACCGCAGGTACTGCTACAGATACCACAGGTACTGCTACAGGTACCTCAGGTACTGCTACAGATACCGCAGGTACTGCTACAGATACCGCAGGTACTGCTACAGATACCACAGGTACTGCTACAGGTACCACAGGTACTGCTACAGATACCGCAGGTACTGCTACAGGTACCACAGGTACTGCTACAGGTACCTCAGGTACTGCTACAGATACCGCAGGTACTGCTACAGGTACCTCAGGTACTGCTACAGATACCGCAGGTACTGCTACAGGTACCTCAGGTACTGCTACAGATACCGCAGGTACTGCTACAGATACCGCAGGTACTGCTACAGATACCACAGGTACTGCTACAGGTACCGCAGGTACTGCTACAGATACCGCAGGTACTGCTACAGGTACCACAGGTACTGCTACAGGTACCTCAGGTACTGCTACAGATACCGCAGGTACTGCTACAGGTACCTCAGGTACTGCTACAGATACCGCAGGTACTGCTACAGATACCACAGGTACTGCTACAGGTACCACAGGTACTGCTACAGATACCGCAGGTACTGCTACAGATACCGCAGGTACTGCTACAGGTACCTCAGGTACTGCTACAGATACCGCAGGTACTGCTACAGGTACCTCAGGTACTGCTACAGATACCGCAGGTACTGCTACAGATACCGCAGGTACTGCTACAGGTACCTCAGGTACTGCTACAGATACCTAAGGCACTGCTACAGGTACCACAGGCACTGCTACAGGTACCGCAGGTACTGCTACAGATACCGCAGGTACTGCTACAGGTACCGCAGGTACTGCTACAGGTACCACAGGTACTGCTACAGATACCGCAGGTACTGCTACAGGTACCTAAGGCACTGCTACAGGTACCACAGGCACTGCTACAGGTACCAAAGGCACTGCTACAGGTACTGCAGGTACTGCTACAGGTACTGCTACAGATACCACAGGTAGTGCTACAGGTACCACCGGTTAAAGTACAGGAAAAGTATTAGCTCTTGTTGTCATTTCGGTTATAGCAGGAATAAACGCTCCCTCAGCAGTGTGTGGAGTGTATGCTGACCACGTCCCTGTGAATGAGCTGTTGCTATAGAAACTATAAGGTATCAGAGCGAGCGCATTAATATAACCCTGTGTTAGATCTGCTGTTAGAGACAATTAATCAACACCTTCTGACCAATCAGAGTCCAGAACTCAGTTGTAAACATTTAGTGAAAAAGAGAATGAATAATTGTGTGAGTGTAGCTTGGTGTGTTGATGAGCCTGAGCTCTACACCAGGGTTGTGTGTGTGTGTGTGATTCTCTTGGTGTGTGATTATGCGTGTGTTTAGACTGAGCAGAACGACAGCACGCTTTCAATTACACGCTTGGTTTAGTGTGCACTACTGCAATTACGCATCAGGATGGAGCCAAAATGGAGGCCGTCTGCGTAAAGCTGCATTTAAACGCCACGCAGCTCGCCAGTCTTCTCTCTCAAATTGCTTTTTGCACTTGGCTGCTTGGAGCATTTTTGGATTTTTTTTATTTGTGTCCAACACACACACACACACATACACACACACATACACACACACATACACACACAAGCGGAGGTTACCTAATGCGTGACATGTTCTGCATGGAGCTCTGCTTTATTCTAAAGCCCATTTTCAGCCTCAGGTGAACAGACGAGTCACGCTTATCATAACTCTACACCAGAGTAATAAAGCCACTTACCAACCATGTGTGTGTGTGTGTGTGTGTGTGTGTGTGTGTGTGTCTAGCTGAGTGCTAGTGTGTCTAACAGCTTTTGTTGAATTTTAATGAAAATTCAGAACGTGTGTGTGTGTGTGTGTGTGTGAGGTGTAGGAGGTGTACAGGAAGGCGAGCTGCAGTGGACATGGTCAGTGAGACGAGTGTGTGTGAGGAGAGCGTCACAGAGTCGCCGTCCGTCAGTCCGCAGGTACGCTGGACAATCATGAGGGGAGTTTCTCAGCATGAAGATCTGGAGGTTAATGAGGTTTAATTCCCACAATGATCTCCTGATGCCCTCAGGAGCAGGAACTCTGGAGAGAAACTGCTCTACTGAGATAATGACCTCCAGTTCGTTCATTATTAAATAAATGACGAGTCCTGAGATGGGACATGAGTAACGTCACTGCTGTCAGGACGGAGAGATGAAGACGGCCACATTAACATCGAACCTTCACAAAGAACAGATCATAAAACATCTACCAGTGAAGTGATGAGACCAAATAAAACATTATATAATGAGTTAATAACCATTAAACAAAGCCATTTAACTCCAACAGGAGAGTGATGAAAGACAAGAAAACACAGGAAAAAATGAACATTAAAAAAAATTAAGATGAGAAAGAAAGAAAAAATACAACAAAAAAGAGAGAGAGAGAGAATAAAAAGAGAGAGAAAGAAAGAAAGAAAGACAGAAAGAAGCAGAATATTGAGCTGTTAAATGAAATGAAAATAATTTATTTTCTGGTTTGTATAGTTTACACTCACATTTTATTAAATAATAAACAATAACAGTTTAATAAATGATTACAGTAAAGTCCACACATTTAAATCATTCTAGTTTGTGTGTGTTTGTGTGTGTGCATGATTATTGGCACCCTTTAAAAAACTATAATATATATACATTTTAAGTAATATAACTTAAAATAATAATAATAATAATAATAATAATAATAATAACATTATCTTTCACAACAGATATGCATGTGTCACGGGGGGGGCACAGCTTACACTTTAACTAAACATCAGATTTTTAGGAGATTAAACTACAAACTAGGGTGCCAATATTTCTGGTCCTGATGATATATGTTGGAATATGTGTGTATGTGTTTGTGTGTGTTTGTGTGTGTAGGTCTATGTCTTGCTGGAGCACATGGTGTGTAACAATGAAAAGATGATCCCTATAGTTGGATCTCAGAGAAGAGGAGTGTGTCCATGCTGCTCCCCAGAAACAGGTAACACACACACATACACACACACACACAAAATCAATCAATAAAGCAAAAATAAATAAATAATGAACACAAATATGTGTGTGTGTGTGTGTTAGGTGAGAGTGTCATCTCTGAAGACACTGAGACTCAGAAAACACACTTGTGGATTTGGTAGACGGAGACACACCAGAGTCCTGCATGAAGCCCAGCATTGATCTGATCTCTCTGGACGACTCACACACACCATCACTGATCTGAACATCTGCTGTGTGTGTGTGTGTGTGTGTGTGTGTGTGTGTGTGTGTATTATTAGAGTTTGTGTTGTGATGGTGTATCAGTGTGAGGGAATAGAGCGATAATCAAATCTAAAATATCAATAATGACAAACACACAGTGTTCAGACTCTGAGTTACCTGAGAGTCACACACATGGGGGAGGAGTTTGTGTATAAGTGGGAGGGGTTTGTGTATAAGGGGGTGTGTCTCACTGTTTTGGCTGTAAATACACAAATGTGAGACTAAATGAAAGAAGTATTTTAATTCCAGAGAGTGAGTTATTAATGTCTGAAGTGAGAGGAGTGATGTTAAAGTGTAGCGGCTAAGAGTTTATCCTTCAGTTTATCCTTCACAGGGTGACACGTTTTCTCTACAGCACAGAGCACCTAATTAACATCAATTAACAATGTCATCAATTAACAACGTCATCAATTAACAATGTCATCAGTGATTTCTGTCAGATTTATTTCAGTACTCACCGTCGTCTTATTCTTACATCATCATCATGTGGAATGAAATGTGGGCGGAGTCGAATACGTACATAAAATACAAACAAAACAGCTTATGCAGCGCTAATGTTAACGTTAGAGTCTCAGGCTTTTGTAGTAATAAATAAATATAAAATCCAGTTGATAAAATAGCTCCGCCCACAATCACAACAGGTGAATAATCTCACTGCATGTTTATTTTTTATAAAGCCTTTTTATAAAGCTTTAAAAAAAAAAAATTCTTTATATTAAGGTGTGATTTTATTATTATGAGCAAATAAAAAATGTGGATAAGTTTCTTCTCTCTCTTCAGCAGAGTTTCCTTTTCACTAATACACTAATATTCCTGACTGACAATAATCTTTTATAGATATTTATTTATTTTTCTGCAGATATTAGTGTATGTAAAGTATGACGAGAGAGAGAGAGAGAGAGAGAGAGAGAATGAGAAAAAGAGAGAAACCTGTGAAAGAATAAAGCTTTGTAGCATAACATTAGAACATGATTAATTAATTGATGCAAATAATAATAATAATAATAATAATAATAATAATAGCTCTGTCAGGTCTGAGTTTCTCATCTATAACAAGCTCCTAGCTAATAAACTAGCATTCTACATGAGTGTAAAGCTAATAATGTGGAACATTTCTGATTTCTCTCTTCATTTTTGTTCATGATAAAAAAAAAAAACATGATGAAATAAACTTTTCCCCTGAATAAACTTCGTCATGAAACGAAATGTTCTTCTGCGTTTCTGAGATTTTAATGCTGCTGAGTTTCAGCTTTAACTTTTACAGCTTTGTGACAGGACACTTTAACAGACATCTATATTTAAAATCCAGATGAAGAAGATAAGAAGAACATTAGAAGAAAGAGGAACCCATGTCTTGTGCTGAAATTAGCTACGTCATATGTTTACAAAATGATACAGCTTTTATTCAGTTTAAAACTATTATTTTGAATGAAATTAATCTAAATTGTTCTTCTGTGCACTTCTGGGTTGTCCAAATGTTTAAATCCAAAACAAAATGATTAGAGTAAGATTTATTTTTACACAGGTAATCTAATTCTTTAGCCATGATCCGTTTCCCCCACGGAACCCAAATGAGTGGCGCATTTTTATTATTGATCCAGTTTCACATTATTCATAACCCAGTCAATAACTCCAATAAGGTCATAATAAACAGCTAGAACAGCTTTAATGGAGGCTGAATGTCATTGTGGACCCTCTGGTTGTGCTTCACAGAGCCCACTTTGAGAACCGGGGCTCTAGAGGCTTAATTTAAAACATAAATGTTGTTTTGGATTTCAGTATATTGGCTATGAGCCATAAGGGCTAGTGGATTAGAGCGTCTCATTTATTTATGCGCGAGTGTAGAGGGTGAGATGTGTTTCAGTCCCTCGGGGTGTGAGAGAGAAATACATCAGTGTTTTCATACACACACACACACACACACACACACAGGTACCATCACTGGCCCATATGTCTATTGATTTTGGGAGAAGCTCCACTTATCTCTATATTGGCCTCCATTACGGCTCGGGCGCGTGGGTTACACTGCTGATGATAAAGCTGAAATCGTGTCAATTCCTCTGATAAAAACTTCACTTTCAGGCCTAACGGAGTGAAGAGAGATTCTTTAACCCATAAAGCTTTTAGATTTCAACCCCCACAACCCATCAATTTATCTAAGGTCATAAGCAACAAACTGAAGCCAAAGGCCATGACTGTGTTTCCACCCAGGAAATAACACTCCTGCGCTCACTCTATTATCTACTGCAGATATCGTTTATAGTTTTAAAATAATCAAATTCAACTATTAAATCAAGAAGAGAGCAAATTTGCAATGTTTTTGCCTACTATACACACTCACACACACACACCCCACCCCACCCCCCACACACACACCCCACACACACCCCACACACACAAAGACAAAAGAAAAGAAACACAGATCTCTGTGAATTTTATAGCTGATAAACATTACATACACACACACACACAGTCTCTCTCTCTCTCTCTCTCTCTCTCTCTCTCGCATGTCTCTCTCCCCAGCTGTAGGGAATTAAAATCTGACAGTCAGAGGATGAGGGCTATAATCCACCTGAGACACAGACAGAGATATGGAGAGCGAGAGAGAGAGAGAGAGAGGGAGAAAGAGAGAGAGAGAGAGAGAGAGAGAGAGAGAGAATGCTTTCTTTTTTTTCTTCTCCTCTCATTTCTCATCAGATGGTGTGTGTCTCTGTCTCCCCGTCCAAAAGGTGCACAGATGATGAGACTAAATCAGGAATTAACGGCCCACTCAAAGGCTTTACGACTGATCCCACAGGTCACCGTGGAGCCCCGTGACCTCTGACCTCTTCCCTTCACTTAGCAGGAGGGATAATGAACGAATCTGGACACGGAAGGTGCTATTTATTTATTTATTTATTTATTTTTCCTTTTTTTAAGCCTCAGGAAAGGACTCAACAAAAAGGAAAAAACAATTTGTTTGGAATTTTTTGGAATCATGAATATGAGGCTCTGCTAAGGGTTCTTTAAAGGCGATCATTCAGGGTTCTCCATGTTCTAATATAGTTCTGATAAAGTCGTAGGGTTCTACATTCAGCTGAAGAAGCCTCAAGTGGAAAAAACACCCATATTTCACATGGGATTAATATCTAATCACTTGAAAATAAATACACGCGATATAATAAACACGTGTGTGGAAGTTTCAGCTCCCTCTCGGTCACTAACCAGATTTCGGGGTGAATATAACAAAAACCTTTCTTTCTTTTCTTTCGATTAATCACATGACGTCACGTGTTTGAGATCGCACTCACAGTTTCAGGGTATTGTTTCACAACACACAAAATGATCATATCATCAAATCATACATAATACTATTATTCACATTAGGTCACATTCATTACACATAAAACGTGTATACACGTGTGAAATGTGGAGTTAAAATACACAGGCATTAAGTCAACACATCATCAAACACCTCCACTGTTTGGTGTGTAATAGCACAGGTATTACAGTGTTATAGCAGGTATACTGTCTCTCTAAGTCTCTCTTTAGTCTAATATTTTCCTTTAATACAGGATCAAATTTTTTATTTAGTCACGTCCCAAGACGTAAATTAAATAGATTAATCACACAGCAGTGATATTCATATTCACATGTTTAAATACGTAAGCGTTACGCACAGGTACACCATTTCCTTTACAAACTCTAGTTGGCGGGGCTTAAAGAGTGACGTGGAAGTATTACAGTCACTGCGTTCTAACACACACGTTGTAGATTAGGCCAAGTAAAGCATGTGATGATGATGATGATGACGATGATAGAAATCATGAAATCATGCCTGACATCATCACTTGCATTTTGGCGTCTCACTAGTGTGTTAAATCTCACGGCGTCCACCAGGGGGCAGTAAGTGACAACGATTCACAAACCAACCAAGGTGACCCTGAAAAGCACTGGGAATTCAGAAACAGTGAGAATACGCTGGTCTACAGGAGCAGACTGACCGGGTTCCACTTTATATTAAACCATACAGGAGACTATAATACCAATACTGGGTGATATATATGAGCTCTTCAGGATGATTAGAGCAGCATGTGGATCATCTTTGTGTATTTTGATGGCTGTAACACGATGTTCTGTCTCAGGTGCATGGGTTTTCTAACTAAAGGGATCAGGACATGCAGAATTTCCTTCATAATGATACTGTAATATTCTACAGGAGGTCAGTAGTAGTGTAAAGCTCCGCTGCAGTGTGGTAATCAGAAAGAAAAGGCGTGTTGGAAAAGCAGGAGTTCATGCAAATGTAATGACTCTCATCCTGTTACAGTGATGTAATTACCCGAGATCAAATATCCTGTTACAACCATCATGACACACCTGGAGCCAGAAGTGAAGCTGATACACGTGTCTTTACACGAGACGCCTCACTGCAGTCCAGCTTTAACAGTACAACATTATTACTCTTATTATATTTATGCTAGCATGTCTTTCTGGCGTTTAGCATCATTTACTGTTGCTACTTATACAGAAATATACAATTTCCAGCCAGATTTTGCTTCGTAACAAGCCTCAACAGTTGCAGTGATCTTAAAACATAAACAAAACATGCTAACGTTAAAGAATGCTTCATTAACAATAAAGCTCATTGTGAACAGCATGTGTGTGTTTACGCAAACCTGTTTACCACACCAGCTGATTTCCAGATCACGCTGATTGATGTGGCTCATTTTGATCTTTATGGTAAAGTCTGATGTGGACAGCACACGTCATCACACGTTCTGTTAGAGAATGCAGGTCAGATTTCATCACGATCTCCAACAGTGTGACGAGATTTTATCTTAAAAGGCCCGGTTTGGAGAAAAACTTATTCATATGGTACTAAATGTTAGGGATTTCACTCTCAGAACTCACAGACCTCCTGTTTTAAGAACTGTGAACGGTCCAGTGCTTGGTTACATTGGACTCGTCTTTGGTCCAGATGTAGCTACGTACCGTTTGTCCGGCACCATGCGGGCCTGCATTGACTAGCTTTACTCTGATCTACCTTTCAGTCTGCAGACGTGCTTTGCGCTCCAACATCCCGCTCGTGATTTGGCATGCCACAGGAGTGAAGTTATAAATCCGAAAAGAGATTAAATAGACGTGAAGGAGCGAGTCAGCGTCCCAGCGTTTGCCTAATATGCAGATGAAATAGTGCTGCTGAATGAATGATTCATGTGTGTCTGACAAGCAGCGTTTTCGCCAGTGCAAACACTCCGACTGCTCACATCACACACTCATTACGTCGGAAAATTGGGTTTCGGCCTGGAATTATTAATATTCATTGTGAGCTGATGTGTAAGAGGCCGTGTTTGCTCATGATGAATCCATCTACGTTGTTTAACTGCCATTTGTTCTTTCATTAACTTCAGAGAGAGAGAGAGAGAGAGAGAGAGAGAGAGAGAGAGAGAGAGAAATTGATTCTGATAGAAATGTCAGCGACACGGGTTACTAATCAGACAGACAGGAAGAGTTTTGTACTTTTGCTTTGTGACAATTAATTTCAACTTGTGAGGCGAATTACAACTAATGCAGACATGCACTAGAGAGAGCTTTATTGTCCCCCTTTGACATCAGCCTTGGGGTAATTAACACACTGAAATTTACTAAATGAAAAAAAAAATTCTCCTGTTTTCTCAGCGTGCCTCAGTTTTTCTAATAATGTTCACCATCAGAAAATGTTCTTTGTATTTTAGGTATAATTTTCAACATTATATTGTACTTTAGGATAAACATGACCGTTTGCTCCAGCTCTATATATGAATGCTATCCGATTTAAATAAGAATGTGGAGCAGCAGAACACCGCGTCGCTAAACATTGTGAAAAATCAAGACGTGAAATTTATTAGATTTTGTCCAATCAATGTCCTTAAAAACAATAATGAACCTTTTCTTCTACAGAAGGCTATAAAAGAACTGATTTTCATTTATTTGTGCCCATTTTTTCACAATGGCCATGCCTCAAGGGTCAGTGTAAATGGTTTCATGTTTAAAGAATGGCATCTGATGATATTTCAGAACAAAACATGGTTGCCTGTACCATGAGTTTGGTACTTCCATCAGTGATGAAACTGAACCTTCAGTAATTTAGTTTGTCACAGTAATGCTGTGCATGCCAGGATATTTTACAGTGCCATTCTCAGTACTTGGTCTGAATTTATCCATTTAACCATAAACCTATGAATATAAATGATTGGAAGAAGTGGAACAAAATCCTCAGCAATTGTCTATAACCATGTTATAAGGGATGTTACAGGAAAGAGATTTCTTAATCTGTCCAGAGGAATGGGTTTTTATTCAGTAGTAATGTATGAGGGGTGCCATTATTTTTGAAGCCACAGACAAAAATGTATTTATTAAGAAGTAAAACTATAATGTCCTCAAATGTTTAGGAGAAAAATAGCACTCACTGTTCATTATTAATGTGTGATTATTTGTATTGGGGTGCTAATAATTGATAACTGACTGCAGATTACAGTATACAAATAAGCTGAAAAAAGTAATAATAATAATAATAATAATAATAATAATAAGAAGAAGAAGAAGAAGAAGAAGAAGAAGAAGAAGAAGAAGGAGAAGAAACATAATCTTTGTTTTAAACATGGTTAGTACAGGTGAACTAGATGAGATGTAGTGTAGGTTATGAATGCTAGTCAGGATGTGACCAGAATAAATATTTTTCTGTCAAAATGAACATGACAGCTAAGATTAAAGCTCATATTTAGTTGATATTTTAGTGACATAACGATGTTTTACTCAAATCGAGTGGTACAGGAGTAGTAGAAATTAAGCTATAAGCTGACATTAGCTTGTTATCATTACACTAGCATGTAATAGTTTGGGTTCTCCACAACCAGCAAGCAGCTAAAGTACACATAAAACTCTAAATATTATATATTTCTCAAAATATGTACAAGAATTCAACGAATGACGTGTTTTATTGATTTATTTCTACGTTTATCTTGAAATGTAAAGGCTATTCGGCTGCCACTAGGGGGCGAACTCCAACCGTTTTATTCAGAAGCAGCGTGTGGAAAAATATTAGAGGGATAAGAGTTTTTATTTCAAATTCAACCAGGAAAGTAAACAATATTATGAGTTAAAAAGGTGAACTATGAATATAAACTACAAGAAATGTAAGAAATTGATGTATATTCGAGGTTAAATCTGAGCAGTAAAGATAGACGGAAATGGAATTATGTGAAAAGTGCTCGTAACGTGTTGATAACACTTATCTAAAAATTTTGCGAGTGATGTCTTTAATTAAAGGGATCAAGTATCTATATTATCACCTGAAGAATTTGGGTTAATATGACTGAAGTTTTGATGTAAAGTTGGAGAAGAGAACCACAAAAGAGACTCCATTCAACAACAGGTTTATTACAGTGAATACAGACAAGGTGCAGGTTTACACACACACACTCGAGTCCACAGCATTGGCCATCTTCTGCACTCACGCTTCAGAACAGAGGATGATGGACACTGACCTTCAGCCACAAGAAGTAATACGTCATGGCCCCTGAGGGCAATAAGGGCTCGGATAAATGGCTTAGATGGCTGATGGATGAGGACTCAGACCCAAAATATCTTTTATTTATTTATTTATTTTTTATTACAATTTCATTGGTTTTGTTTATTGGCATTGAAATGTCAGGTCTACGTTTTGAGTTCAACTCGTAAATCTTTTATCTTTTAGGATTTTTACATTTTTTTCACCCCTAAATGATATGCACATCGAGTGGAACACTCCGCGACAACCTGAGAGAATTTTGGTCGTGCGATGCCGAACACGAAACACATACAAACACACACGGACACACTGCGGCGTCGATGCGTCTATTGTACAAAACTATGCTACGGTCACTCAAGCATCTAATTAATTTAAAAAAACAAACAAACAAACAAACAAACAACTAAAACGGAACATTAATGCTATTAACGTTAACTTCAAAGACGAACGATTCAGACGGTAAATCTAGAACGTTCCCTCGACTCATTCTCCTTTAATCTCGTTTTAAAATGAATCTCCCTTCGTATATATTTATATTTAGACACTTTTTTTTATATAATGTAGGGAATAGCATTGGGCACGGAAACATCACGTAAAGACACTTTTTTTCAGTTATCTTCATTATAGTAATAGTAATTCTTCAGTGCAGCTCAGTAGAGCCCCCCCTAGTGGAGGGGAGGTGTATCTGTGTTAGTAGTACAGTATGCACAAGCATAGATCAACCTCAGATCAACTTAGGTTCTGTAAACCCCTCACATTGGTCCTCTTTTTTTATCTTCCTCAACCCCTCTTCTCTATCTGTTGGTACTTTTTTTTTTTTTACTGGATCTTCTTGGTGTTGTTCTTGGATTTGGTTTTGTTGATGTACGCCTCGAAGAAGAACTGG
This sequence comes from Hemibagrus wyckioides, assembly GCF_019097595.1. Taxonomy (NCBI): domain Eukaryota; kingdom Metazoa; phylum Chordata; class Actinopteri; order Siluriformes; family Bagridae; genus Hemibagrus; species Hemibagrus wyckioides. The sequence continues at coordinate 1,555,338 of NC_080717.1, read as the reverse complement.
CAGAAGAGCACGAAGTAGCTGAGGTACATGAGCGAGGACCAGATGATGTTCTGGAAGTGTGATGGACACTCGTGGCCCTGCTGCATCCACTGGTACACCAGATAATTGACCACGCAGCCCATCAGCATCTGCGTGATCTGCGTGAGCGTGATGAACATGGCGAACTTGCGCGACACCCTGAATCCCGCCGCTTTCAGAGCGTAGTAGGAGTACATGACGGCGTGGACCAGGTAGTTCATGGTCATGAACCAGCCGCCGCCGGCCACCATGTCTTTATACGAGTACCAAGAGTAGAGCAGCACGGTGATGTGGTGGTACCAGTGCAGGAAGATCAACTTCTGTTTACGCAGGACGATGAACAAGGTGTCACCTGTGAGAGAGAGAGAGAAAGAGAGAGACAGAGAAGAGATGTAAGACTCTGTGTTGTTTATAATGATTTATAATCCCACTCTCAGTGTTTATAATGATTTATAATCCCACTCTTTGGTGTTTATAATGATTTATAATCCCACTCTCTGGTGTTTATAATGATTTAGAATCCCACTCTCTGGTGTTTATAATGATTTAGAATCCCACTCTCTGGTGTTTATAATGATTTATAATCCCACTCTCTGGTGTTTATAATGATTTAGAATCCCACTCTCAGTGTTTATAATGATTTATAATCCCACTCTGGTGTTTATAATGATTTATAATCCCACTCTCTGGTGTTTATAATGATTTAGAATCCCACTCTCAGTGTTTATAATGATTTATAATGTGTTATTAAGATAAAGTGAATAAAACGCAGTGATGGTTTTTTAAACTGATTAAATAAAAAGTTTTAGTTTTATGTGTTTTATCAGCCATTTGCTTCCTCTAGCTATTCTATAATGCATCTGCTCCATCACAGTGACACAGCAAAATTGTTATCTCTGTATTTCACCTGTTATTCTCAGTAAATCCTATCGATAGGCTGGAAACACTTCTGCTTGCACAACACATGAAATGTTAAATGGTTAAGAAAGCAAACAGGACGATAGATAAGAGCTATAAAGAGAAAGAAATGGCTCTGGAACGCAAACAATCCCCGAGAGAAATCTTTTCTTGCTGATCAGTAGGGTGCTGCGATACGGCAGCGGTATCTGAACCCTTCCTGAGCATTGTGTAAGCTGACACAGGAGACTGATGTGGCTTTAACGTGAACACTGCTAATGAGCTGCAGCATGGCTCCACAACAGCAGCAGGGTTTTAACACACTTCCTCAGAGGAACTTCCACAGCGGTGACACTGGGAGATCTTCTCAGCTATAGATCTGCTGCTGGGCTTTAATGGTGTCATTGCTGGTTAGAGAAATGCTCCATAAACTGAAACTTATATCCGACAGCCAATCAGAAACTGAACCTGATTAAGCTTTGTTGCTTGAAAGTGAAGTAAAAATCGAAAACTTCACACTTTCCTTAATACTCCATGTGAATATTCTGAAAATCTCCCAGTAATGCAGCCTGGCCACTGCAGGGGGTTAGCTGGCACACACACACATACATACACACACACACACACACACACACACACACACACACTCACACTCACACACTTACTCTCTTATACATTCACTTACACACTCACACACACTCGTTCTCAGGATAGATTAGCATGCTAACTGTACTAGCTATGTACACGCAGCAGTGACATGGATGATCTCTGCTCCTTCTTTCTGCATCATTTTTTCTCTCAACATCTCTGTACACATTTAACACGAGCTCATACGTCAAGAGGTGATTAAACCACACTTGTGAGTTTTGTGGAATGGCAGCTAGGGACTAAAACAGTGTGAGCGGAGAACTGAAGCAACGTCAAGCCACAGGAAGTCTGAGGATTCATTCTCTTTTCAGATTTTATACAGCAGCACAGATCATTTGCATGAAATTGGTAGAAAATAACCACTCTCCTGCTGCTCTGTCACTTGTTAGTGCAAACGTAGTGTAACTAAGACAGACCGAAGAGATAAAAGTCTCCAGTGAAAGACAAAACACCTAACATGGAGGTCACTCAAGGTCATGACAAAGCCATATCAACTACAGATAAATACAAACCACACTGATCAAAATAAACAGGACAGGAACAGTGCTAGGTTTACTGTAGAAGCCTTTTCATGTACGGCTGATGTGTGTATGTGTGTGTGTGTGTGTGTGTGTATGTGTGTGTGTGTGTGTGGTTTCTACATGGATGGATCACTGACAGAGAATAAATGTTTAAGCAAAACATGATCCTACAAGTGAGATGGAGAGCTGTTGGTTTATATTCACACACACGCACACACGCGCACACACGCGCACGCACGCACGCACACGTGCACACACACCATCAGCACACACACCATCAGCACACACACTGGGTGGGTCTTTGAGTGAGTCAAATGGGTGTATGACTGAATAGAACAGGGTTAGGGAAAGGTGTGTGTGTGTGTGTGAATTGTTGTACATGTTTAACAGGTGGTTTTGTTAATGGGACATCTCTGTGATGTGGAACTGGAGAATGTGGACAAGCTGCATTTCTGCAGAACAATGCTGGTCAGTTCAGCTTCTCCTCACAGTCACGGAAAAGTCTAGAATCTTCTCCAGAAGAAGATCTTTTGTTCTTGTGCAGCATTAAAGCTCAACATGCTAGCATTTTCCCCTCGGTGGAAAACGTAGAACTTTAGCTGAAGATCACTGTTTTAGCAGAACTGAAATATTTAGCAGTTAGCGTGTTTTAGTTATGAGGTAATTACTTCAGCAGAATCTACAAAAATAGCTGTTACCAATTACTACAGGTTAGCTTTTAGCTTTGCAACCAATAGCCATTGTTTTTGTGAAGTAAATCCTTTAGCAGATTCTAAATAACCGTTAGGTGGTTAGCATGATATGATGTTTAGCATTTGTGTGAAGTAATTCCTTTTGCTGATTATAAATAGATGTTAACAGTTAGCACGTTTTTGTCTGAGGTTTACTCTTTACCAGAATGGAGTCAGAATAAAAATTAGTTATGTTGCATAACGTATTATGCATAACTTATAAATTATGTTGCAACATTTTTCATTGGTGTAGCACTAACAAGCTGTGAGCATTCTTGGTTGCTTTTAATAATTCTGATGCTTGCTGCTAAAAGGATTATTTCACCCAGCGGGCTTTTATTTGAAATCGATGAATAAAGATGGAGGGATGGGGTTGCTGTAGGCCTCACCGAGCTCCGGTGCTTTACTCAGCACGAAGGCGTACGCCCAGAACTTGCTGACGGGTCCGTTATAGAAACTCTGATCACACACACTCTGCTTCAGGCCTTTAGTCATCAGGATGAACATCATGTAGCTCCCCGTGCGAAAGGCACCGAATATACTGAGGCAGAAAAGAGACAGTGCTGTGTTACTGAGACATCAAGACATCTTAATGTATATATTTAAACAATGTCTATTGAAATGATGGCAAAAATGAGTGCAAGTCAGAGGGGCGGAGCTTCGGATCTATTTTATCTGCCAATCATAAACTTTATCACCAGTAACCTTGGTCTTTACCTTGATGTATGACTTAATAAAACATACTACAGCCATTTTAATGTCACAGCTAGCCAGGTTTGCGTTAACGTTAGGAAAACTATTCTATTTAACGAACAAATTCCGCAGCCAAGTGCAAACCAAGCTAGCTATCAAATATTTTGTATATTTTGCCAAGCTCACTAACATTAGCTGAAATATTCTGACAATGTAATATTTAAGTTTGCTTAAAGCTCTGCCCATATTTTTCCCAGCACCTCGTGATTCGGTAAAATGATGATAAAAATAAAATGTTAAAATGGTAAAATGTTTATATATACACTGTGTAGGTTTTCTGTCAAAGCATCCGCTTTCTCAGTAACAGCACAGTGGTTTACCTGAACACAGCGAGGGTTAAGGACCAGAGCACCAGCGGTTTTCTCAGTTCAAACTTCTCCCTCTGCTTCATCACGTGCCGGCCGCCGAGGATACATGCTGCGTAGAGTGCCGAGAACAGGAACGACTTCTTCCTGCACATGGGAACAAACATCGGGTCATCGGGAACTTCTTCATGATGGAAAGTACCACATTGTGAAAGAAGAAAAAATTATTGTGTTTTTATTCCACAATAATTAATAATTAATAAAATCTGACCAAAATTTGGAGACCTTTAAAGGTATGTATATAAAATGAGGGAATATATAAAATGCTAGCAGCTCTAAGTGGGTGTGTCTTTACGACTATGTAGGGAAATGGGCGTGTTTGAGCTAGGCCCCTTCGTTCCAGTGAAAGAAACTCTTAATGCTTCAGCTTCATACCAAGACATTTTGGACAATTTCATGCTCTTTGTGGGAACAGTTTGGGGATGACCCCTTCCTGTTCCAACATGACTGCACACCAGTGACCAAAGCAAGGTCCATAAAGACATGGATGAGTGAGTTTGGTGTGGAGGAACTTGACTGGCCTGCACAGAGTCCTGATCTCAACCCCATAGAACACCTTTGGAATGAATTAGAGCAGAGACTGTGAGCCAGACCTTCTCGTCCAACATCAGTGCCTGACCTCACAAATGTGCTTCTAGAGGAACGGTCAAAAATTCCTATAAACACACTCCTCAACCTTGTGGAAAGCCTTCCCAGAAGAGTTGAAGCTGTTATAGCTGCAAAGGGCGGGACAACTCCATATTACATTCATGTGCATGTAAAGGCAGACATCCCAAAATGTTTGACAATATAGTGTATAATGAGAGTCTCGTTGAGAGAACTTGGTGTGGGTTTGTCTTAACAGACATAGATGGAGGAACAGGAACGCGGGCGTCTTTATGAAAATGTTGAGTGGGTATGTCTCAGGCCGTATGTAGAAATAAAAGCAGATGGAAATGTGGGCGTATTTTAGTGAAAATATGGAAATGAGAGCAGCACTAAGTGACTCTTTATGTCCACAGATGTCCATTAATTATATAATAACAGTAAGGAGTTTATTTTCAGGTTGTTTACTATAAAACCAGTTTTTCGTATGTTTCTGTAATCCATTCCCCCTTCCATGCCTGACTGAGCCTCTGTCCTCACCCCAGGCTGCGGTGTTTGACTTCATACTCGACGTTAGAACGGAAATGCCAAAGTTCGTGTTTGTTTAGTCTCTTAAAATAGCTGTAAATGCTCTTTTCAGAGCAAGTCAGAAACACTGCTGCAATCCTTCACACCATTTCAGTAAGTTTCACGTGAATTGCAGCACACCTGCCCCTGGGCTCGGGCTACAGAAATCCTGACTGAAATATCAAACACTACTTTAATTATTGAGCTGATTTAGAAACAAAATAGTATTCAACTTTATCTCAAATCCACATGAACTCATTATGAGTCTGTATTCCTTCATGTGGATTATTCCACTTATACCACAGCAATCTGCTGGCCATTTATTTACTACAGTACTGTATTAAAAAATAAATCTCAGCTGCTCATGTTACTGAGAAACTGCAAAGAAGTGTAAACTCCTCTGTCCTGAAAATGTGGAGAACTTCAAGTTCCAGCTTCACCTCTGAATGATACAGACATGCACACACACACACACACACACACACACACACACAGCACTGACACTGGAGACTCCTTCACCACATCATACATAGACACACACACACAATGATACATAACCCTGACACTGCAGACTCCTTACACACATCACACACACACACAAACACAGATACACAGAGTTGACACTGGAGACTCCTTCACCACATCATACACACACACACACACACACACTGCTACACAACATTGACACTGGAGACTCCTTCGACATGTCATCCACACACATCTCCTTACAGAAAATTTCATCATATCAAAGATTACACACATTTTAAATCTGTTTACATGGAATGTCCGATGTACTCGTGCCTGTGAATGAGCTGTTACTATGGAAACGATAATGTAGAAGAACACCAGTGCAGAGCCGCTGTTACAGGAAATTAATCAATACCTTCTCGAATAAGACCCTGATTAACCCTAAGATCATGATTAAAAGCCTGTAATGTTTCAGAGCCACATGTAGATCAGCAGGAGTGTGATGTCGTAATGGAGATCTTGGCATGGCTGTGTTTCTGTCATTCCGCTGCCAGAACGTGAAAATCCTGACAGCAGGAATTATGGGAGTAAACTGAAGCGGTCGGCCGTGCCAGCGTCCTCGTCCCCAAACAGTGAGACACTTTATTCTCTTTCCAGGAACTACAGTGTGTGTTCTGTGGGAAAAAATTCCCAGGAGAACTTCAGTGTTCAGGGAGTGGAAAAAAGATTTGATCAATAAATTGAATTAAAGCCTGTGAGCTGCTCGGTCTATTCCAGGGCGTCTTTTAGCCCTGATGCCCTTGAGGAAAAAAAGAAGAAGAAAATGAAGGGGGTCGTACAAGGGCACTAAACGCCGCCGTGTCTCCGCCTGCTTCATTTCTCAAATGAAGACAATGAAGTCGTTCTTGACCTCCTCTGTCCTTCACAGAACTGTCTTTTGTTTAGAGAAGAGAGAAGGGCAGCACTGTATCACCTCACAGCACTGTACACTTCAAACCTCTCTCTCTCTCTCTCTCTCTCTCTCCTGAAGCTAACAGCAACAAACATGTTAGAAAACATAAATAAATATCATCTGGAAAGTTTCAGATTTTACTCATTTTGACACCAAATAAAATACTCACTATCTGGAGTTAGCATTAGCTAGAAAACCTTGTTGTCTTTGAAAATTTTCTAGTACTGTCAGTTAACTAGTCTTTTTTTTGTTTATTATCTGTGTTTTTCCAGTGTTAAGTGTTGAGCTTTGTGCTCAGGGATGTTATACCGATGCTAAACAGGTAGCATTCTAGGGCTAGTTTTGTTTGAAGACATTTTATAGTGTTAGTTATAGTAGTAGTATTCACAAGGCTTAGCGCTAAGTTGAATTTTCTAGTGTCAGTAAGCTAGCTTTGTTTTGAGAGGGTTTTCTCATATTAGCTAGCTAGCTTTGGTCTGGGAATGTTTCTAGCCTTTTATCATTTGTTTTGCTAGTTTTCTTGGTCAGCTTTATGAGTTGTTCTTAGCTAGCTAGCTATATTGTGGTGCATTTTATACTGGTAGCACGTTGGCTTGGTTTTTGACATTTTTAGTGTTAGCTAGCTCTTTTTTGGGGACATTTTGAAAAATGATTATTGAATGCTGGTAAAATGTATTAGATATGAATAAATAACGCTGCAGTGTATATAGATGTCTGTCGTGTCCTTGGACTCGGGGGATAATCAGAAGTGAAGGACATTGTGTCTTTTCGCAAGTCTCTCCTGAAAGATTGCACATGATGAGGACTTCACACGTATGTGTGTGTGTGTGTGTGTGTGTGTGTGTGTGTGGAGGGTGAATAAGGGGTAAAGAGGCTGCAGTGAGCGCGCTCAGTCCTGCAGTATGAAGTTAATCCTGAGGGGTGCACATATTTCCCTGAGGTTTATCACTCTGCCTTTCCACCTCTCCTTTGCCTTTCTGTTTCCAAAAACAGAATAAAGACAAAATTAGACGATTTTAATAAAAAAATAAATATCATATAAATATCACATTTTTAAAGGGGCGTGGCTAGGTCTTGATAAATTCCTGCCATTTCTCTCATTTGAGATCGTGGCGTGACACTAAGTAACGTCATCAATTTTTATTGCTTTTCTTCGTTTTCACTTCTGTTTATTCCTTCGTTTTTTTCCATCTGTGTTCAGCAAACCCGGAGCAGACGGTTATTAATGATGACTCCACCTACAACAACGAACATCTGGACCAAGCTGCTTTTCACTCAAACTGCATCTCCAGTTAATTTAAAAAGCAAACAAAGTGCACGAGGCAACAAAAATCTGCAGCCTAATTGCAGTTTGAGAAGAGCGACGTTAGCAGAATGAGCTCTGAGAACAGCTGGTGTGGTTTTAGTGAACGCAGCACGATGACGGGGAAAAAGGGCACGAAATCAGCACACATGCGTTCAGGGTTTGTTTTCGCTGACGCTTCAATCGCCTTGAGAAGTTCATAGTCCTGCTCTATACAGCAGCATGTTATGGATCGTTACACAGACCGACCTTGAAATCATACGTGATGTGTACAGAACTGAGAGAGTGTGTGTGTTGAGGCTGAGGATGATGGTGATGCTTTATGAAGGAGGGAAATAAAATGGCGGTGTTTAAGCACGCACCTAACATGCTGCTGGATTCAGACATGAAGTGGCTGATAAACTGGGTGCATTTTTTAATAACGATTAATAACGAGAGGAAGAATTATGGCGTATTCTTGCAGCACGATTTTCACCATAAAAATCTATCATCAGCTACATTACCGTACCATTAGTCAAGAGCAAAGTGACAAGCCAGTGTGTGTGTGTGTCTGACCCCAAGCCATAACTCTTTTAGCTTCTCTCAATTCTATGCAAACTGGATATGACACAGAAACACAACACCTCCAATAGTTTGTCTTGAATTAGTCCTCAAAATAATCCCGTGGCTCAATGTTTCTTCAGTTCCTCACTCACAAATTTAGCTCCTACCCTCAGTAAGTTAAAAACTAAATCACATTTTATTATTACATTTAAAACACAACACTGAATAGCGTGCTATTTAACTGTGTTTAACTAATTAGCCTCAGAATAGCCTCTATACACAGCTAATACAGTTCTGTTTCTCACTTTATATACGCTGGAAAGGCCACGCCCACGTCTGACCAAATTTAAGTGATTTGTGTGACGGTTAATTTAAATGTCAGAGATTGTGTGTGTGTGGTATTGTTTTGAACAGTATTAGTTGGAACGAATAGCTAGTGATTTTCCTGAGGAACAGAACACAAACACACACACAACAAAAATCTAAAAAGACCAATTTTGCAAAACCTTCAAAAATGCGATCTCTATAAATCTCCGGTTCTGCATTTCCTCGTGTGTCTATAAGATTTCAATTCCATCATAATTCTCAGATTTGTGTGTACTCCCAGAGAAATAAACATCATCTTTCTCCTGATGTGGCACAACTCATTAAAACACAAACCTGTCTTCAGTGATGTGTGTTGAGGAGACAATATAAATACACCAGATTAGTGAGTGACCTCCAGTTACCCATCTACAGCTAATTCTCTTTACACAACATTAGCTTACTGAGCAAACTCACATTCAGTAGCCAGCCATCAGAATGGTAACATAGAGCTAGAGAAAAATATCATTTCATCGGACTGATACTGTCTGTCTGATCTAGTCTGTACTTAGATATAAGAGTTTTAATCATTTTTAGAAATAAAACAGTGAGTGACATGGTGGTGTGATGAAGCGGAGTTGATTATTTTACTGTACCATCACATCCTGAAGTGTTTAATTCCTCACATACCACCACAAACTGCACAGAATGACAAGCTTAAAGTTACGAGACTCCTAGATGAACGTCTCCTCACAGAAAACGTCACATCAATGATTATTTGAATTCATTTTCATTGTACATCTCCATGTGAATGAGCTGTTGCTATGGAAACAATAATTTATTAGAAGCACGTGTTAATATAAACCTGCGCTCCTGTCAGCGCTGCCGTTACAGAAAACTAATCACCTTCTGACCAATCAGGACGCAGATCTCAGTACTGTGGTGTAAATGGTTTTAGCATGTATGACCTTCAAAATGTATGACCTTGGTCTGTCTCACTGGTGCTGCATCGAACAGAGTGACATTTTCTGAGAATGTGAGGAGATTTTTGTATGGAGTGAGAGACGCTTCCTCTAAAAAAAAATTTTTATTCTCAGAGTGATTCTGCTGAGCACAGCACCCCTGTCTTAATGTCTGTCAAGGACAATAAAGATGTTTATCTTTAACCTTGAAGCTTCCAAAAACAGCCAAGAGCTAGTGTTTAATCTCTGACATGTAGATCTGACATATAACCCAGCCAGCTATCAGCCCGTCTGATTAAACACCGCATTCTGATACCCAAGCCAAAGTGTGATTTATGTAATGCATCAACAATTCTTGCCCTGTATCACCTGATGACTGAGCAGATCAGTGGTGGAAGGACTTCAACACGTCTGCAGTGTCACATGATGACCTTTTTTTAAAACTTGTGTCAGAATTCTTAGTGACGAAACACACCCCGGTCCCCCACGCTGCACTGACACACCTGACCCAGCAGAGGCGTTAGCCACTTTCCTCAATGCAAAGCGGAAAAAGTGGTCGACGTGTCGTTTGCATTCTAAGCAAATCACCCAAGCTATGTGTGTTTTCACCCAGCCAGAGCAATATTTCAGTTTTTATTAGACAACCGACAACATAATGAAAGATCTGTATTTTTGGCCATTAGCCCAAACGCTCTGTAGAGAGTGACTCTGACATCCCGGCGGAAGCAGGCGCAATTTAGCTTTTAGATTTGTTTACAGCACAAAACAACACCGGCTGCTTCATTTCCCAAAATAAATCCATTAAAGCATGTCACCATATGCTGTATTCTTCAGAGAGACTAAATCAAGATATCTTCTTCTTGAATTTTTTAACACTATGGGAGGTGTTTTTTATTCCTGACAGTTGAGGCTAATCATTATTCTGCGCTAATTACAAACGCAAAATATTTTAATCAGCCTGCCTCAAAGAGCACAAAGATGACGAAGGACATTTTGAGCAGGTGAACAACAGGATGAAATATATCAGGACTCTTTAATACATTTCTGTGACATGCAATTAGGTGAAATATTAAGTGGTTAGGTCTTCGACTTCAACTGCTAGTCCGTTCTAATGGCTATGAACCGTTACACTAAAAATACTCATTGGAACCGGAAAGACAGAGCTTAAATCGAAGCCTCGTGTTTAAGGTTTAAGGTTCTGTTTCTCAAATACGTTTCAAAGAAATTCTAATGAACATCTACACAATGATTTCTTTCTTGTAGACTTTGAGGTATGTTTATACTACACCCTATAACTTTGGTTTAGCCTTGAGCCAGGGAAAATATTGTAATATCAGCAAATCCTAACATCTAGCTTTACAAAGATTACTTTACCCACTCCATTTGCACCTCTGGCTCAGTGGGAAAAGCTTAATGAGATTCAAAATTATAAAACTACATAAAACAAATCTACTATATCTCCCATCATTCATCAAACACACCATTCAACATGACTTCAGAACCTAAAACCTTTTCTGAGTTGATCAGTAAGTTATGATTTCCACACAGCACTGGCCAACCTAGTCTTTGGTGTAGCATAAACGCTAAGCTAACTTTCAGGAATGTTCTGATGCAAGAAAGCATAAAACCATACAACCTGATTACATATTGCTAGTTTAGGTTTCGAGAAAGCTCCAGGGTAGGGCAGGTCATCTTACATTCCATCAGAAGAATCTTTCAAGTTGAATGAGTTTCTGGAATGATGAACATTAAAAAATTTCCTACTTTCATGTTTATATTTGACGCATGGTGCTGCAGTTACAAAAGGCTGGAATTTTATCAGGCATCATCTGTAGGAAGGGAACGAGCTAGCTAGCATAAACGTTCATGCTAAATAGAGCAAGCCGTTACACTGGTTTAGTTGGCATGGCTATTAGCATGGTTCTTGTTGAAAAACAAGCGGCTCTGATGCGAAACACGTTATCATATTTGTCTAAGTGCTACTACTTTACAACAGAAACAGGAAAGTGCACACATCTGATAAAAGGTACTCTAAATGAGAGACATTTTTCATAGATGTTGTGTTGTTCCAATTATGAAGTATAAAAATACAGAAAGTACTGTATATAAAAATTATTTCTTCATAAACCATTGATTTGTGAGTTTTTAAAAGAGTCTATGGTTAAAAATAAACACAATTCCTCACACCCTGAGAGCGGACTTAACACCCAATAATAAATGTGACTACTAAAGATTTATACCTCAGCATGATTGAACTCTAAAACTGGTTTGTTAGAAGGTGTGTGTGTGTGTGTTATTTTTGTATAAACACACTGCTCGGCTAGTTCTGCCTGTAACATGAATGATGGTTTCTATTACACACTTGTTTTTATAGATTATTGTTTCTATAGTAACAACTGTCTAGTAATTAGGACAAGGTCCTTAACAAAGAAAACCAAAGAATAATGAATAATTATTTATGTAGTGAAGATTGAGACATTTCTTTAATGTTCATGAGGAGTTTTGAGAGTCATGAACATGAAGACAAGAAAGTCTTCAGGATAGAGAAGTAAACTTACAAACTGTTTTAGAGAGTGAGAGAGTGAGAGAGAGAGAGAGAGATAGAGGGAGAGAGATAGAGAGAGAGAGACAGATTCTGGTGAGAGACTGACTGTTAATTGTAGCTATAATGAAAGTGATAACAGGAACTTGTCTCACAGATGTTCCACACCATTAAATCTTAACTATAACCGTTAAAATGTGATGCGTCATTGGTTAAAAAACGCTGTAATTGTTTGGCAGACCGCTGCGGTAAAAGCTAAATAACACACACTAGATCATGGTGTTATACTCCATGCTCTGTAGGTTATTTTCATATCACCATTTCTGTTATAGATTCAAATGAAGATTATGTATGTCACAAAAAAGTTCCTATGTCTGATATTTAGATGAATAGAGGATGTCATGCTAACCAGAAATCTGCACATTTCACTAGCTATTTAGTGTCTGTGGTTGTTATAGCACATTTTGCTAGGTCTTGTCATTAAAGATATAAATCATTGAGAATATGATGAAGCATATAGACAGATAGACAGACAGACAGACAGACCGACAGATGGATAGATAGACTTTATTGACCCCATGAGGGAAATTCTTGTGTTACAGCAGCTTAGCCAGTTAATATCCAAATTTTACTACAGAAAATCAACCTGTGATGAGTTAATAAAGCTAGGTTAGCTATTTTAGATGCTAGGTGTTTATGACTCTTCCTCTGAGGAGGTGTAAAAATGTTCCAAAGATATTTTAGTAATATCATTGCATCAAAACGTAACAGAAATAGGAATTTAATAACATGACTTCAGGCTTTGAATTGTCAGTGTGATGTAGAACACGCGCATTAAACGCTAAATAAAGACTGGACATAACCTAAATTCTCACAGAACTAGCTGATATGGTACACTGCTAATACGTTATGAATCATTTTGAGCCGGCATCTTGCCACACGGCAACGCCGCGAGCTCAGAACAGACAAGTTGCAATATGATTGGTCGACGGATCTGTCAGCAGACATCATACGGTGGATCTGATTGGTCCGTCCTAACGGCCTTGTATCCCGTCTCCACGTGGGAGCGCAAAAATTGCAATAACGTGCTATAAGAACCCACCCGCATTCCGACCGTTCCCGCCCTGCCCCGCTCTCTGATTGGTTGGTTAGAAACCCGCCACGCTGCGTGTCCAATCACCAGAGCGCTCGTGCGTTAGAAATAACTAACCAATTGTATGACAGGATGTTGGATTTGACGCCCTACATTTCAGGAAGTAATCAAATGAATAAATGAACAATGATGAGAATGGCGATTTTTAGACGATTTGATGAAATTATTTACTTTAATTCATTATTTAGTGTGTTAATCACTGGAGCATGAGAGATAAGATCAATAATCTTGTGAAAGAGAGTGTCCTCGCGCGTTACTATGGAGCTGCATTTTCGCCTAAGGGTTGATCATATCTGTCAGGGAGAATGTTAAATCCACAATAAAACCCTTTTTTGTGTTATAATCGTGTTTAAATAGGAATTACTTCCATGTTCTGGTTCCTACATCATTTCCCTACCCTCCGGATGTTATTCCCTTATATTTAAGACACTAAAATGAACTGATCCACGCAATATTTTATACTGAATCAGACACCAAATCTGATTGGACGATTGATTTATAATAATTAACACTTCACTGGTGATTTCATAGCTCGTTTTATGATGTGATGATATGTACAGAGCCGGGAGGACGAAACTGAAAATGAGGACACACACACATACATACATACATACACCCTGATCTGATCCGATGCAGAATATGTTTTTTTTCTTCACAATCTGATTGAAATTTTATAGATAAAGAAATACACGGGTAAAAGCATGCAGGAGGTATTGAACTCTAATCTAATTTAATCCAAAAGGAAATCCAATGACAGGATAAAGGAAGTGATGCAACGTTTGGACCGTAGATTAGTGATGCTCTCAAGGGTAATGGGGTTTTATATCAGAGAAATGGAGCTTCATTCCAGGTTTTTTGGTCGGATATTAAAAGAAAAATAGACAATGCACTAATTGCTGGTAGATCGGTATGACATGGTGTCATTAATTAGAGCCCCACAGAACCCAGGCTCTGGAACCTTATCCTCCTGATTATCATGCACCGTGCACGAGCAGGCTGGATTTGATTTCATTTCTCGATATAATGCATGGACATTTTGTACTCACCAGTTCTCCTGCATCCATCGGATGGCTTCGTCCTCGTTGAACTGCCTCTCAAATTCGTACTCTTGTAATGCGAGCACCGACATGATTCCTGCACGCGCCGCACCGATTAACTTCCGCTTTTATTTTCTGCGCCTTATCTTTACTTTCTGCTCGTCTTTATCTGTCTTCCTGTCCCTCTGGGTGTGTGTGTATGTGCGAGTGTGTGTTCACTTGTTCTGCGATGTCAGACCGGTATGTGGTGGGTGTGTGTGTGTGTGTGTACGCCCTCTCTGGCTATGCCGTAATGCTTCCTCCTTGCTTTGCAGGCATGGCCGACCTTTGGCATACATTGACGCAAGAGATGGATTTTTCCTGGTTTTGGGATGCGAAATATAAATCACAATTAATCGATACAGCTAGGATTAGCAATACAATCGCCTTTTGATATGCAAATTATGTCATCCCGTTATTCCTGTTCGTCACCATCATCACCCCCCCGCATCCTGAAACTGTCATTTTCCAAACATTTCTAAATGTATGCAGAAAAATAAATGATATTTTTAGTTTAATGGCTCGATATTTCTGTTTTAATGGCTGTGGAATGACGAAAATGCTATATATTATATGTATAAGGAACAACTCCACACCTTTACCTCGATTCAAATATGCAGTATACTAATTGGATTAGGTGTCAGTGGGCGTGTCCAGGGGAGCAGGATGGCTACTTCACCAGCAGCAGCAGCAACTCGAGATTCATAATAAGAAGTGAAAGGTTTCTCGAGTTGTTTGTATTTTGTCTGTTTTTAGCACACAACTCCTGCTGTTGTCGTTGTCGCTGTCTGAGTTTTGTAGCTCCGACGATGAAAACAGTAGTAGCTATATACACATGGCTTCCAAAGATAACTAGAGAAACACTAATGTGTGAACATTATCCATTTGAATTACATCTGCTTCGTTCTCTGATTAAATTAGCAAAACAAGCTAACTGCACTAGCTATGTAGACTCACTAGAGACACCAACGATCTCGGTTACTTCCTTACTGTCACTGGAATAGTTTTGGGGGGAAAAACCACAACAACTGCTATAATGTTCATCACAGATATTAGCTGTTAAACTAACTAGCATAGTATGTAGGTTATGTAACTAAACATGTCCTGCAACCAAATTGTTTGTCCCCCAGTAACATTCATACTGGAATTAGGAAGCTTTACACAGCCCCATCACCAAATCCGCCTTATACAAGGACACTGAGAGAAATCATTTTATTTTAGCATAAAATGTAGCTGTAGCATGCAGGATCTTTTTTAATACTTTGTGAGTTTTCTGTGAATATTCTGACATTTGTGAGAGGTTTCATGTAGAATGGCTGAGATGAGTGTTGCATTAGTATTTATAAGGGTAAAGCGGGGAATTAGGGCAGAGAAGAAGACAAGGATAGCGCTCAACAGGAAACTACCACCACCACCATGTTTACTAAATGTTTATACATTACATTTTTATCAGAGAGATGTGGTAGCTTAGTGTTTAAGGTGTTGGACTCCTGACCGGAAGGTTGTGAGTTTCAATCCCAGGTCCATCAAGCTGCCACTGCTGGGCCCTTGAGCAAGGCCTTTAGCCTTCACCTCAATTGATCAGGTGTGTAAAAAAAGAAATAAAATGTAAGTTGCTCTGATAAGGGCGTCTGCCAAAATGGCAGAAATGTAAATGCTTCACAGTGGGCGTGGTGTTCTCCAGGCTATAGCAGTGTTGTGTTTCCACTAAAACAGAACTTTCTGGTCTAGAGGACATTTTCTCTCACATTTCATATGATTAGCTTCTCTTCCATGAAGCCCAGCTTTGTGGAGCTTCCAGGCTGTTGTTTGTCCTGAGCTGTGGATCTTTCCAGTTCCTTCAGAGTTACACTTGAACTCTTGGTTGGTTCTGGGACTAATCCCCTCTACTTTTAGCTGAGAGTTTCCTCTAGATTCCTCAGTAGTCTCAGTTGTGCTGATTTCCATGTTCGGTCCCTTTCCACTGATGGTTAGGGTGGAGGAGTGCCAAACATTGTGCAAACCTAATTTGAAAGTGGACCTGATAAAACCACAGCACATCGGTAATAAACTGACGGCATCATTTATGTAGCAATGCAGTCGTTTGTCCAAACGTCCAAGCAACTCTGTGATGCAATACACAAACACAGTGCCTTACATCACCTGGATGTGGCGTGTAAATACTTTATCTCTTCTTACTCACCAGGCTGTCTGCTAAAAATAAAATCCATCAGCACTTGATCTGATTATCAAAGCGATGGCTTGTATCACTGCTTCGTCTCTTAAATGCTATAAGAGCTGTGGCTGATATATTACACAGGATATTCAAAAGTTTAATGGCTAATAACAGGCCAGGGCGTGTCATGATGCTTTTAACCTGAACGCTCAGCGAGCAGAAATATGAATAACAATAAACTATAACTTCAATAAACAATAAAGTCTAAAGGGTTCAATTATGTCACAAAATGACTTTTATTCTGTGAATCATTTTTAATGTACTTGTTCTAATGTACATTATTATGGTTTCCAGAGTATCGGCTCATTCACAGGGACTTTTATAGCAGATGCTCCACATAAACTAATTTAAAACCTTGTAATCATTGATATGGTGAAGTTTTCTGATGTTTGTGTATGATGCGTGGAAGGAGTCTCCAGTGTCAGTGATTTATAACAGTCAGAGGTGAAGCTGAAACTTTCTCACAGGAGTTTCCATTTCTTTGCAGGTTTTTGTGCGGCATCTCTTGTTATATTGACTTGAAGAGAGAGCGTGAAGACAGGCTGGTGAGGGAACAGCTGTTTATAGCTGCTTTAATGTGACAAGTGACAACTAGAACTAACTTACTCTTAACTTTAACCTGCTGTATGATACCTGACTCTGTGAGACATGCTTTCAAACAACAACAACAAAAAAAACAAGAGGTTAGATAATTAAGTCATCCCAGAAAGTTTTAGCTTTTTAGAGAACTGATAGAATTCCAGCCACACCCACTCACAGGTATTGTTGGTATGCAGGTAAAGCATCTGAAGAATGGATTGTGAAGTCAGTGAGTTAGACAGGTTTCATTCAGCATAATGAATTAGCTCTGACGATCATGAAAGGTTCCAGGAAAAACTTTTGGCATGAGCTTAACTTACTTCAGCTGCTTATTAAAGTGACGTTAAAACATCAGCATTAAAATTTAAGTTGAGTAGCACTAGCTTTCAGATTTAAACAAGCACAAAGACTAGCTAGCTAGCTAACTTTTACAACCCTGAAGAGAAATAATGAACAGTCATGGGAAGGTGCGGGAGTAGGCCTCCTGGTGGTCCAGTGGCAGGATCCCGCGCTCTCATTGCCACGGCCCGGGTCAGTTCCTGGGCGGGGCGTCACCCTGGTCACTAAAGAGTTAACTTTCAGTGCCGGTCCCAAGCCTGGATAAAAATGGGAGGGTTGCGACAGGAAGGGCATCCGGCATAAAACCTGTGCCAAATCATGAGGATCGAATGATCTGCTACAAACAGCAGACCCTGCCATTGTGTAGGACAAATGGTAGGACAAAAAAAATGGAAAGGTGAGGGAGTAAACAAATAAATATACAGTAAATATTTATGTAGTCCTTTTATTAAAAAGTCTAATGTCTCTAATGTTATTCACAGAAAGAGTGACTGTTTCCTCACAGCTTTTTTAAAAAAAAATTTTGGTCTGCTAATAGCATGCCAGAGCATCTCCAAAACTGCAGCTCTTGTGGGGTGTTCCCGGTCTGCAGTGGTCAGTATCTATCAAAAGTGATCGAAGGAAGAAACAGTGGTGAACCGGAGACAGGGTCATGGGCGGTCAAGGTTCATTGATGCACGTGGGGAGTGAAGGCTGGCCCGTGTGATCTGATCCAACAGACGAGCTACTGTTGATCAGATTGCTGAAAAAGTTAATGCTGGTTCTGATAGAAAGGGGTCAGAATACACAGTGCAGGACGGGTCAGGGCTGTTTTGGCAGCAAAAGAGGGACCGACACAATATTGGGCAGGTTATTGCACATTTTAGTTAGGAGTTTTCATTAATTCCCAGGAGGAGAGTCTGGGAGGAGACGAATGAATCACCAGAGACAACATCAGATTTTAGATTATGAAAAAAAAAAACTTTAACCTTTATCAGTTCATGAACATCTGTTGAAACGGTAATAAAGTACAGCATGCTGATATTTTCTGACCTTAGATCTTCATGGGGAAAATGTTTATGAAATCGTTCCTGATAAAGCTTCAGTATCAGTTAATCGATCAGCCGACAAGATGCGATATTGAGACAGAAGATTACACCACACGCCAGATCTAATCACAACTGCGCAATCTTTTATTTACACACAAACCATGAACAGCAAACCTCAATACAGGAATATTCACTGAATTCAATATTCAGGAATATAATATACATTTCACTATGTACTGCGCCAGCTGTATGTGGTTGAAATGACAATAAAAGCTTCTTGAATCTTGAATCTTGAAAGAACAGAAAAGCAGAATTCATAAAAAAATTGTTTTAATTCTTGTTTTCAAGCAGAAAACATTCATAATATTTCTCGACTGCTCAAATAATTATTATTTGTAATATTAATATAATAACTACAATTAATTAAATTAATTTTTTAATTCTTTTCCTTTTTTGTCAAATAATTTACATTTTTTATATCTGGATTAATTCCTTTTCCTCTTTTGTAATCAGACAGGTTTTTTTGTTTTGTTAAGATCCTTGACATCTCTAACCCTTTAAACTTTGGTGTTTGTGAAACTTGTTGAGGAGATGAGCTCTGAGGCTGAAGAGTGGGTGTAGTGTTCCTTCAGGTTTTTCCAGTCCGAGGGCTTTACAGTGAAATACTCGGAATGTTTGGGGTTCCGTGGAGCTGATAAATATGTGCCATGGTTACCTGATTGTTGTGAAGTTCTCTGGTTACTGTGTGCTGGAGACCCAAACGCTCAAACACACGCTCAACCTGACGTTCTTCACCTTCTGTGTCTTGAAAGCTACGATTTTTCTAATAGTGAGTGATAGAACATCTCCAATCTTCTAAAAAAGACATTCTCCTGTATTTATAATTGCTTCCCATAATGCACTTTGGATATTGAGATGGTTTACTAAGACGAGTGTGTGTTAAAATAAAGTATAAAGTTAAATACAATGCTCGTTTTTGGTGTCTCCATGTCAAACTTCCAGACATCAGCAGAACAATCGCTCCAAACATGAACTTGTGAACCTGAAGACAGAAGTTCAGGACATGAGAGATCACTGGGAGAGGAAACACGAGTCAATGTTGATGGTTTGCGTCTCTAATTGTTTCTAGGAAACTCATCCTGAAGCAGATAAACAGATTAAAGTCAACAAACACTGTGGAGGATTTCTGAAAGAGGTGAAGTTTATTAAACTGAGGGAGAGGAGAGAGGAAATATAGTAAGAGAAAGTATAGAGAAACCTTATCATTAAAAAAAGCTTCTTTAGAAAGAAAGAAAGAAAGAAAGAAAGAAAGAAAGAAAGAAAGAAAGACTTTTGAGAGAGAAATAGACAAACATCACATACACACACACACACATACACACATTAAACCTCCTGAATAATACTGTGTAGGTTTCCTGTATGGCACCGAAACAGCTCTGAGGAGAGAAGAACTGGACTCCAGAAAATCTCATATGGTCTTCATGGATCAAACATCTATGTCCAGCACATCCCACAGAGGCTTGATCAGAATAAGATCTGAGAAGTTCAGAGACCAAGTCAGCACCTTAAACCCTGTCATGTTCCTCAGTCTGTTCCTGAACACTTGTCCTGCTGTTGTTTAGGTGGGTGATAGGTCTCAAAATAACATCCAGATGAATCCACAGGACCCAAAGTTTCCCAGCAGAACATTGTCCAGATCATCTACCACCTCACCTTCTACACACAGAGCTACAGGATGACATCTTGTAGAGAGAGAGAGAGAGAGAGAGAGAGAGAGAGAGCTACCCTCACCATGTTTCAGAGTGTAGATGATCTCAGGAGAGTGTGTTGAGTTTCTCTTAAACATAATGCTTTGTGAGAAAAAGGCCAAAAACTTGACAAAATGACCCCTTGTGACATGTGACATGTTATTACATGCCGTTATGTTAAATATCTAATAAAATATCTCATAGGCTGTTATACAGATAAAAGATAAAGTGACACAATAAATCTTTACTTGTGTGTGATTCGATGTCTCTCCCCCTCCTGCGCGGCACTGAAATCAAATAAGAACATAATTTACTTAAAATGTAAAAGTAAATAAAGCTGAAATACACGCTGATAAAGTTTATTAGTTAACCATCACGACAGTTGCTTAAAGCTGATTAAACTCAAATAAACACTAAATAAAGGTTTCTATCCAGACTGAAGAACTTTAATCATCTGAACTTTAATCATCCGTACTTTATTCAACGTTCTAATCTAGCCATGGGGTCACAGTCCAGTGACTTCTGTGCCGGTCCCAAGCCCGGATAAATAGAGAGGGTTGCGTCAGGAAGGGCATCATTGCCAAATTTAATCATGCGAATTGTCAGTACTCTGTATTTCATACCAGATCGGTCGAGGCCCGGGTTAACAACGACCGCCATCGGTGCCGTTGACCTGCAGGGCGCCGGTGGAAATTGGGCTACTGTTGGTCGAAGAAGTAGAGGAGGGAGGAGAGTGTGCAGACAGAGAGAGAAGGAAAGGTAAGAGTGTAGGACTGAGAATAGGAACTCTGAATGTTGGTACTATGACAGGGAAAGGTAGAGAGCTGGCTGAGATGATGGAGAGAAGGAAGGTGGATATACTGTGTGTACAGGAGACCAGGTGGAAGGGTAGCAAGGCTCGTAGTATAGGAGCAGGATTCAAGCTGTTTTATTATGGGGTGGATAGTAAGAGAAATGGGGTAGGTGTGGTCCTGAAGGAGGAGAAGAAGGTCCTGGTTAACAGTTCTTTTTAGAAGAGGGAGGAGCATAGAGTGACTTACAAGAGTGGAGGTAGGAGCACACAGGTAGACTACATCCTATGTAGAAAAGGCAATCTGAAAGAGATTAGTGACTGTAAAGTGGTAGTGGGAGAGAGTGTAGCCAGGCAGCAGAAACCAAGAAAACCAAGTGGTGGAAGCTGAAAAAGGAGGAATGTTGTGAGGAATTTAGACAGAAGTTGAGGCAGGCTCTGGGTGGTCAGGTAGTGCTGCCAGATGACTGGGAAACTACAGCAGAAGTGATCAGGGAGACAGGAAGAAAGGTGCTGGGTGTGTCATCTGGAAGGAGGAAAGAAGATAAGGAGACTTGGTGGTGGAATGAGGAATTTCAGGATAGTATTCAGAGGAAGAGGTTAGACAAGAAGAAGTGGGACATGGACAGGACTGAAGGAGTTACAGCACAGAGTGAAGAGGGAGGGGTCTAAGACCAAGCAGAAGGCGTATGATGAGTTGTACACTAGATTAGACACTAGAGATGGAGAGAAGGACTTGTACAGGTTAGCTAGGCAGAGGGATCGGGATGGGAAGGATGTGCAGCAAGTTAGAGTTATTAAGGATAAAGATGGAAAGGTGCTCACAAGTGAGGAGAGTGTACAGAGGAGATGGAAGGAGAACTTTGAAGAGCTGATGAATGAGGAAAATGAGAGGGAAGAAAGAGTAGAAGGGGTGAACTCTGTGGAACAGGAAGTAGATAAGATTAGAAAGGATGAAGTCAGGAAGGCTTTGAAGAGGATGAAAAGTGGAAAGGCAGTTGGTCCTGACGACATCCCGGTGGAGGTCTGGAAGTGTCTAGGAGAGGCAGCAGTGGAATTTTTAACTAGTCTGTTTAACAGGGTTTTAGAGAGTGAGAAGATGCCTGAGGAATGGAGAAGTGTATTAGTGCCGATCTTTAAGAATAAGGGTGACGTGCAGAGTTGCAGCAACTATAGGGGGATAAAGTTGATGAGCCGTACTATGAAGCTCTGGGAAAGAGTAGTGGAAGCTAGGTTAAGGAAGGTAGTGGAAATTTGTGAGCAGCAGTATGGCTTCATGCCCAGAAAGAGCACAACAGATGCAATTTTTGCTCTGAGAATGTTGATGGAGAAGTATAGGGATGGTCAGAGAGAGTTGCACTGTGTGTTTGTAGACTTGGAGAAAGCGTATGACAGGGTGCCAAGAGAAGAGCTGTGGTACTGTATGAGGAAGTCAGGAGTAGCAGAGAAGTATGTCAGAGTGGTGCAGGACATGTATGAGAGGAGCAGGACAGTGGTGAGGTGTGCTGTAGGTCAGACAGAGGAGTTCAGAGTGGAGGTGGGACTGCATCAGGGATCGGCTCTGAGCCCCTTCCTGTTTGCTATGCTGATGGACCAGTTGTCAGAGGAGGTCAGACAGGAGTCTCCTTGGACAATGATGTTTGCAGTTGACATTGTGATCTGTAGTGAGAGCAGGGAGCAGGTGGAGGAAAACCTGGAGAGGTGGAGGTTTGTGCTGGAGAGAAGAGGGATGAAAGTCAGTGGTAGTAAGAC